>NC_133492.1:11380028-11405531 GCF_025370935.1 Choristoneura fumiferana
TGGTAGCTTTTGTCGGACACTCATCATCATCATCATCATCTCAGCCATAATACGTCTACTGTTGGACATAGGCCTCCCCCAAAGACCTTCAGGTGCTTCGGTTGGCAGCGGCTTGCATCCACCGTGAACGCACGGCTTTAACCAGGTCATCCGTCCATCTCGTTGATGGACGTCCTACACTGAGCTTGCCGATTCGGTGTCTCTACTCGAGAACTTTTTGGCCCCAACGGCCATCTGTTCTCCGTGCTATACTCGTATGTCCTGTCCATTGCCACTTCAAACAAACAACGTGTGTTGTAAATCCAAGGAAGCTTAAGTATTTTTTTTACTCGACTGGATGGAAAACGAGCAAGTGGGTCTCCTGATGGTAAGAGATCACCATCGTCCATAAACATTTGCAACACCAGGGATATTGCAGTCGCGTTGCCAACCTAGAGGCCTAAGATGGGATACCTCACGTGCCAGTAATTTCACCAGCTGTCTTACTCTACACGCCGAAACACAACAGTGCAAGCAATTCTGCTTCACAGCAGGACTTAGCGAGCAAGGGTGGTGTAGTAATCCGGGCGGACCTTGCACAAGGTCCTACCACCTGCAAATAATATACCATATTGGAGTTACGGGGACTTAAATAAGCGATTAACCCTTTTCGGGATCATTTGTAAAGGTTTAAATAAGCGATTTCACATGAATGCTGAAGGGTAAGGAAAGTAGATTGGCTTTAATCTAAGGGCTATTGGGTTCTGATTCAATTAGAGTTGCGATCGATGACTTCGCTTCTAATGCGCGTATTGAAGTAAGCTTTATGTTGAAGTATGACTATTTATTTTGGCCTTGGGGGAGGCCTATGTCCAGCAGTGGACGTCTTTCGGCTGACATGATGATGATGATGATGATGACTATTTAGGATTTTTTTAAGTGGCCTGTTTAGTGTCCCACTGCTGGGCAAAAGCCTCCCTCTTGACCTCCACACTCTCGTTCTGACGCAATGTCAGGCCAGTCCTTTGCATACGTGTCCAGATCGTCTCGCCATCTCCTTCTCGGTCTGCCTCTATGTCGCTGGCCGTTCTCCGGCACCCACCAAGTAACTGTGCGAGCCCACCTTTGTGGGTGCATGCGATAGACGTGTCCAGCCCAGTCCCATTTTAGCTTGGCAGTCTTTGTCCCAACGTTGGTTATGCGTGTTTTTGAGCGCAGCGTGTGTTCCGGATTCTGTCCATCCGTTTCACACCTAATATGCTACGCTCTATCGCTCTTTGGATAACCTTAAGTTTGGACTTTTGATTTTCAGTGGGACCATGTTTGTGCACCGTAGGTTAGGACGGTTTATTTATGGTAACCAATAAGTATATAAATAATCATATTAGGTACCTACATAGCTGTTGAAATATTAGTTTGAGGATATTATACATTGCTGTCAACTTAAAAAGAAGTTTAGCTTGGGAACACACATTTCTAAGTTTGCGAATGTCCCCGTACGGCGTACAGGTGCCTGTTTTTTTTTTAGTTTTGTTCTGTTTAGGACGTGCCGCCGATTGGTGATTATTAGATTAGTTTCCTAGCCCATTAACGTAACAAAAAAGAATCATTTTGGTACAAAAAACGCAAAATTCTTAGCCCGACATGTTTTAAAAAGGGATTTTTTTCGCGTCAGCGGTAAAGACAGTATGTATAAGTGTAAGGTCAAAAGGTTCTCTCATTACATTGACTTGTTAGGTTGGGTTAGGTCACGGACCGTAATGACTAGGAATTACACGATCGTGAAGGTTAAAACAGGTTAATCAACTGGTAAAATCGTACAATCAAATATTAAAAGTAAACTTATTATTTCTAACAGCTGACGCGTCAGCACTAAAAAGTAGTACGAACTCGTAAAATAAGTAAGACATAAATCGAATTTTCGGGCAACCGTTACTTCGGATAATATGATATTTTGATAAAATTCGTCTGGAACAGACGCGTAGGCCTGATGATGATGATGATGATGATATTTTGAGTTAACCACGTTTTTCTTAAAGGCTACAATTGCTTTTCAGTCAGTTATCCGAGTGTTGCTTATAAATAAATACATACCTACGTAGGTAATCGTACGCTCTCAAAACCCCATAGAGACGCATAGTATTTCACGTTATGACTAAGTATTATAAGTATTTAAATGACCCATATTGGATATCTAGCATTACTCTAATCATACTTTTCACGTCTCACTAATAAGTATTATAAATGCGAAAGCTTATAAGTCTGTTTATTTGTATGTTACTTCATCACGTCCAAACCGATTTAGGTGAAATTCTGTATAAACTACCTAGTTTGAGTCCCGGAGAAGGACATAGGATAGATTTATCGCGGAAAATTGCATAGTTTCTGCAGGATAGCGATAAAATAATCCTAAAGAGTCGCGGGTAACCGCTAGTTAATAAATAAAAGCACAGCTCACTTACGACTTAGTAGCAAACAAATCGCGAAATATCAACTCTATATTAATCCATCGCCAATTTCTTAAGGCGTCACCCTTAAACAATTAGAAATCCCGAATTGGTAGAACTCTGTTAGGAACACTGTTCTGCTGTAATGTAAAAAACTTTTTGCCCGCATTCGAATATTGGAATTCTATTTTTTATCTTTTACAGGCGTGTTTGCGAAGAATTCGTGTACCTATCATTATTCCTCAAAAAGTTTAGTTTTCCGGAATATAAATTATCCTATATGTCCTTCCCAAGGTTTTAAACTGTCTCTGTACCAAATTTTATCAGTCAACGTCATAAAGAAGTGATCACTTTTGTACATTGTCACTTTAACGTCATGTTTGAAAAGCTATACGAAATTGTGTAACGACTGAAAGCGACAAGGTACAGAAATGATCACTTATCTAAGACGTTGACTGTACGCTTTATTGTGTCAGATATTGGTGCAGTGCAGGTGACTGTACCCTATCAAGTATGGATGGTTTAACACGCATAACATGCGTCTGGTGAGAGCTCTATTGTGGCCTAGACAAGGATGCTTTAAAATTAATTACTTTTCCGGGAAAACATTGAACGTAGGTAGGCAAAATTTGGTGATTTTTGTAATACTTACAATAAATTGTAGAATTTTTGTTACAATTAACTGTTTGTTCGAAACAATCTTTGTTATTTTATATTATAATAAATTCTGTGCTATTAAAAAAACTGTGTTCCATGCTGGTTCCATGTTCATCTGGCACGCTTGAGTAAATTCCAAAATCCCCTCTTATGCTCCCTAAATCTATACATATAATAAAGCTGAAGAGGGTCGAAAGTCTGTACATGGAAGATATTCCAAAAAAAGTTGGCTGGGGATACTTAGAATCGATAACAGAACACGTTCCAACAATTTTTTAGATTTTTTGTCTGTTTGTCTGTTTATCTGTTTGTCGTTTATTTGACTGCGCATCACGTGAGAACGGCTGAATGGATTTTTATGCAAACTTTACTAATCTGACGAGAAAATCCCCGGCCAGGTTATAGGCTATAAAATTCCGACCCTTAGGGTATGAAAATTCAACCCTTAAAAGTGGAGGTAGCTAGCTACTACATTCGGTTGAGTTGTTTCCACCTTCAAGTTTTAAAATTTTAAATTACGTGCTGTGACTATCAAGTACCCTGATAAAATAACAGATGGCGCTGGAATTGCCAAATTAAGTTTAATAGAGGTAGAACGGATATCAACAAATTTAATTGAATAATTTAATTGATTTAATAATTATATTTTGATGAAAAAATGACTTTCTGCCAAGTTTCTTGCGGCGCATTCTTCTTGGCAATGATGGTCTTTCCGAAAGCGCTGGTAGTTTAAAAAAAATGACGTGTAAAAGTGCCATTGCGGCCTATTTACTGAATAAATCATTTGAATTTGAATTTGAATACGACCATAATTAAACGACAATAAATTAATTGCCACACATTTCACAGTGCCATCTTATGGGAAACTATGAAACAAACGAGTTAACATAGTTACGTAGTGGTTACATCAACACTCATATTCAACACGCGTATAATTAATTAATAGACAAATGTCATGAATTATTCCTAATTTAATTAAATCCGGAATACGGAAAATCGTCAAAGAACTAAAGTCACTGACATAGCTCGAAAAATTATATGCAAGCTGAAGTAGAAATTGGCAGGCCACATCGCTCGAAGAACAGATTTAACCGTTGGTGGAGAAGTCCTCGAGGAGCGGCGACCGGAAGACGAAGCGTTGGCAGGCCTCCCTCCAGTTGGAATGACGACATCGTGAGACTTGCGGGAAACCGGTGGATGCAAGAGGCGAGTTGATTTGAATTTATTTGTATTGTAATATTATTGATTATATGTATGTTAGTCTGTAAGGTATTTATTGTATGGGCCAAGTTGTCCGAAATAAATGGATTTATTACGAGTATTATTATTATTGTGGCGTTTTAAGGGGTAGGCCTTTGTCCAGCAGTGGACCTCTTCCGGCTGATGATGACGAATTATATCGCACTATATGACGAATTATTCACACGTATTGCCTCTTTTAAGCACTTAATAATGGTCACGAAGGAGAGTATACTTAAAAAAAAAAAACATTTTTCTCCTTCTTTTGCGGAGTAAATTTCAAACGATTTCGGAATTGGGACTCGCATTTTACAGGCGTTACCATGCCTTCCCGAAAAAAAAACCGGCCAAGAGCGTGTCGGACACGCCCAAAATAGGGTTCCGTAGCCATTACGAAAAAATTAAGTATTTTTTTTCTAAAGATTTCGTATTTTATACGGAATCTTCCAAGTTTAGGTATATTTTACAGACAGACAGACAGACAGACATGGCGAAATTATAAGGGTTCCGTTTTTGCCATTTTGGCTCCGGAACCCTAAAAACGAATCTTTCGCGAAAGTCTCGCAGCGCATTAAGACTACCAGGGGCATGGTCTCAGGAGTCTGAGGAAGACCGCCGCGGCGATGGGAGACTCAGTGGCGCTCTAGCCAGGCAGGCCGCTTCGCTTTCGGCCGAAACGGCAAGCTAGCGCGAGGCTGGGTTGCGATCCCAAAGACATGTACGCAATCTATGAGATCACTCGATGTAGGAAAATAGTAAGCGAAGAATAAAAATCTTATTTCTTGAGCGATATAGATGTGAAACTTGGTGATCATGATCAGATTTTTCAGTTGATTTTTTAGCCGTAGTTTGAAGGGATTTTTCGAAAATTCCACGAAAACGGCCAATGCGGGACATTAACCTCATTCCTATCGAGTATTGTGTAAATATAAAATTTAACGCAGACGAAGTCGCGGGCAAAAGCTAGTATTGAATAATAAGCAAGCTTAGTCAAGTTTACTTCGGTATAATGTGACGACCGGATGGCCAAGTGGTTAGAGAACCTGACTATGAAGCTTGAGGTCCCGGGTCCGATTCCCGGCCGGGGCAGATATTTGTATGAATAATACGAATGTTTGTTCTCGGATCTTGGATGTTTAATATTTAAATATGTAATTTATATAAGTTATTGTTGTTGTTGTTGCTGTAACTCTTTATTGTACTTAAAACATATGAAAATTACAACTAATAAGAGAAAGAGACGTACAAAGGCGAACATATCCCTTAAGGGGATCTCTTCTTCTTAAGTATGTTTATCCGTTGCCTAGTATCCATAGTACAAGCTTTGCTTAGTTTGGGACTAGGTCAATTGGTGTCAAGTGTCCTATTATATTTATTATTTATTTAATTATGAATAAATATTCCGTAGGTATTTTGAACATCTAATTGGTTAGCCAGGCGTTATAACTTTGTTCAATATTCATAATGTTTTTGTACAGTTAAGTATCTACACGATAAAGTGATCCGAAATTAGCCATAATACTTGTCAGTGGCGTAACATAGGAACAAGGAACTAATTATAAATTCCATAGAAGTTCGCAAACAATTCGGCAAGGTAGCCGGGCTCATCCCTCATTGCTATAATTCAAGTTATGAAACTGGAGCCTGTCGTTAAAAATCGATAAAACCACGGATACTTCAAGTCGTGTCCACATTTATTTTCCTTAATTTTATGCCTCCCCCTTCACTTTTGCATAGAACCCAATGGTAAATCTAGGTTGGTGGTAAATTGAGGTCATAGGATTTATTTGAGAGGCAGTGGGCGGGGCACATTGCTCGTAGACCTAATAGCTGTTAGGCCTGGTGACTGCAAAGATTTTGGACTCCCGAAGTATGAACGGACGGTCTAGTAAAGATTGCGGGAATCCTTGGCTTAAGCCCGGTTCACATTTATCTGTCGTGTTGTGCCGTGATGCTCTGTCTATCTCTCTATGCTTGTGATGCGACACAACACAAGCCGTCACAACACACTGCATCAGAAAAATGTAAACGCAACCATATAAAATGTATGAAACGGATACCGTTCTGATGCGACACGACACAACACGACAGATAAATATGAACCGGGCTTTAGATTAGAGTAGCACAAAATTGATCGTTGTGAAGATGGGGAATTATTTGTACAATTTTGCAGTTTTCTTATTTGCGAACTTATACTAAAACTCACCGCATGATGAGTAAAACTATGACCCAGTGACTACTTGTATCTTACTAATACTAGAAGATTTATCTATAATATAAAACAAAACAAAGGTAACTAAAACTACATACAAACTAAAATTACAAATAAAAAAGTTGCCCAAAATCACTGCTAGGTGGTAAAGTGCCCAGAACACTGTAACACCATTTATACTGTATTCTAGCAAATAAACGATTCTGATTCTGATTCTGATTCTGAGCATTACCACGCTGTAAAACTATTCAATTGAACGCTATTATATTATACCTTGACAAGTTCGTACATATTATGTGGAATTTGGTCGAACCCTGTAGCAGGGAGCCTCTGCCTTCCTTATCAAGTTTTTTTTTTATAAATGCCACAAATGCTGACTGCAACAGGGTTCTACAGATTGTCACGCACAAGTTTGTCAAGTTATAAAGCACCTATTTATGTCGTGGGCAATAAACCGACTACACTCGAAATTTTAACTTTCGTGTTTATAATGAAGCCCTGTTCGTTTTCGCGACGTTAGCCCGCTTGGCTCCTGTAGCCTATAGGTACTACTTATACCTACTACTAGGTAGCGTTAGGCAATGATTGCACACCGCCTACCTTGCACCGAACGATCGTCATATCGCCGATCCACCGCCAACCAATCAATTACCGAACACGTGAATGCTTTTAGCTAATGCACTGCGGACAGACATATTTCTTCTTGGAAAATACCAGCTTAAAGTTTTAGTATCCTGGCTGGAATTATTTTAGTCTATATCTGGGATATGGGTGCGGAGTTCGCGTCATTATGGAAATGCTCTGCATGCTTTTAAGTTATGCTCCGCAAAACGTTGCAAGATTTTGACATTATTTACTTGTAATTTATAGCTGTTGGTTTACACAAAGAAAGAGAGATTTATTTTGGTTCCATCTACCACGTCACAGTAATAAAATCCTAAAACACCAAAACTAACAATAAAAAAGTTAAATAGTGAGACGACAGCAGGGCTACTACGAAACTCGAAAACTCGAAGTTCGTGTCGTGCGGTCCCTCTGACACTTATACTATTTAATACGAGAGCGAGAGGGACGGTACGATACGAACTTCGAATTTCGAGTTTCGTAGTAGCCCTGCAGGACACCATAAAGGGCCTCCACTCAGCATGTATCATCACATGTTAAGCTGGGTCCACATTTGTATAATTTTGCCGATCACGATCACGCGTATCGTATCTAGCTCGCGTATCCTAAGTAAGGACGTTTGGGCACACCGTATCACTAGCTTCGTCGCGTGAAAAAATGCGTCCATACTAACCGTAGCGCAGCAGCGTATCGTATCATAACGCCGTATCATCATATCGTGTGGACGTTATCCGTATTCCATTTGATGATCAGGGAAAAACCGCCTCGAGAGCGATCACGGCGTATCCCGTATCAAATCATAACTTCGTATCGTGGTACAGTACCAAAATACGTCTATACTTACCCATCTTGATACGCGTATCCGATCGCGAGTATGCGGGGTATATACTTAGCGATCAGACACGGCGCGCCGCATGATCGCGCTGTTTTTGCGTCCACACTAGCGATCTTGATACGCGTCGGTACAACGCGACGGAGATACGATACGACAAAATGATACAAATGTGGACCCAGCTTTATGTGCAGCAACGCTGGTTTTCTGTAGAACCCAATAAGTAGGTTTAATTTAAATAGTCGATGAATTTTATTAGCACGTTGGGTTGGCGGCTAAAAGTTAAGGTCGTATAAATATCAAGGTATAAAGGCTAGTGCAGAAAAGCGGTGTTATATGCATGAAGGAAGCCGGAACTTCTCCTATTCAAAAGACATCCGCCTTGCGACGCAGACGTAGTACCCGGCTGGCGACTAATATGCATGAAGGCTGGGTCTGCTGCATGCATTTTAACCAAAAATGCATGCAAGTAAACCTTCATTTGCATGTAGTTAATTATACAGAACAGAACACGAACGATATACAAGATGTTGATTATTAAACTGAGAACCATAGACACCTCAATCGTCTTTTTTTATTTTCAGTTACTTTTAAACACGCATTAATTATTAAAAAAAAACATATTCGTATTTTTTGCTAAGTCACTACTTGATTTCTAGTTCTAGACCTAAATTGTAATTTTTTACCTACACATAATTTTCTCAATTCTGAATTCAGTTTTTCAGTTATTTAATCAACTACTTGTATATTACATTAGGTATGCAAGGATATTGAGGAACCGAGAATATAAGGTAATGCTAGTGGAATCGCTGGTTCTTTCGCTCTTTAACCATTGTGATACAGTGTATGGGCCGAGGCTTTTAGTAAAGACGCCTCATATTACCCCATACCTCAACGAAAAGCGAATTTTGAAAATTTCAGCAAGAAGGGGGCTTCATTTGGCTATATAGTTTGGTTCACAAAACAGTCAAAGTCAAAGTCAAAATATGACGACCAGATGGCCTAGTGGTTAGAGAACCTGACTACGAAGCTTGAGGTCCCAGGTTCGATTCCCGTGTCGGGGCATATATTTGTATGAAAAATACGAATGTTTGTTTTCGGGTCTTGTGGCAAACGAGCAAGTGGGTCTCCTGATGGTAAGAGATCACCAACGCCCATAAACATCTGCAACACCAGGGGTATTGCAGACGTGTTGCCAACCTAGAGGCCTAAGATGGGATACCTCGCGTGCCAGTAATTTCACCGGATGTCTTAACTCTCCACGCCGAACACACAACGTGCAAGCACTGCTGCTTCACGGCAGGATTAGCGAGCAAGATGGTGGTAGCAATCCGGACGGACCTTACACAAGGTCCTACCACCTGCACAAGGTGACTGTACTAAAAAAAGTAATGATTGATTTTGATTACTGTAGTTCTATAGATAAACTAAGTGGTAAATGAAAACTTCAATAATAATTTTCCTTCACGATCCTAATGTTAATTACTGATGGAATCCAATAAATTAGATCTCTACAAACAGCTAAATGTCGGTGTAGCCTGCGAAAATCGAAAAGCTATCGCATTCCCGATTATAGGTAATTAATTTGGCAAAATGATTTATGACCGTTGCTGATGACGGTGCGCATTCATCAGCCAATCTAGTTACGATGACGCCGGCCCATTTCTATATTCTGAATGGATTTGAATGCTACAGCGCATACTTTTTGCACGTTACAATGAAAGCAAAAAGGTCAAAGCAATATGCTAGTGGCCATTTTCAGTTGCTATATGCGATATTTCACACAATTGAAATTTACTATGAGCTTGATTTAATTGGGATTTTTTTACACAACGAGCCATGTCATTTGATAATAATATCATAAGTCACACGATTTTGTTTCTAAAACTTTTTTTAATTGTCTAATTCACCCGTAAAAAAGTAGATCTAGTATTTTAGAAGCAAAAAGACTGTGACAGACGGACATACTGACAAACACAAAAGCGATCTTGGTAGGGTTTCCTTTTTTTCTATTCGAGGTGCGGAGCCCTAAAAATCACAGACAGCAAAGAAGTTTGTAATAAAAATTAGACTTTTAACGGAAACTAATTTATTTAAGCAGATTATTATTACCTAATAAAAATTAATAGGTATGTATAATTATAAGCAATGCCAACTTAAATACATGTTTCTCATGTACTCGTAGGCACGTAAAAACAATTTGAAAGTTTATCACGAATTGACCTCATGAATACTCTCTGATATAAAAATGCATTGATAAAGAAAATTACAAGAGAAGCTATACCTAAGTAAGTTCAGATTCTCACGCACAGCCGAAATAGCTCAGTTGGGAGAGCGTTAGACTGAAGATCTAAAGGTCCCTGGTTCAATCCCTGGTTTCGGCAATTTCTTTTTATCTTTTGTTTAATTTTATACCAGATAGATACATTAGGGAATACAGGCGTGATGTTTGTGTGTATGTGTAGATACATTAACTAATTTCGACAATTGTTTTCCAAAAGAGTTTCGTCACCAAAATGGAGAAAGATTAACATTCGCTGCCTTAAAAAATATAGTAATCATATGCCTCAAGCATAACTATAAATAAACAAGTAAGAGTATTTGCACAACGCTTTTTTAAACGCGCCGTCGACGCGCGTTGACAGCGCGTTTTTCAATCCATACTCGTAGAGCAGTCCAGGTCACAGCCACCCGAAAATCAGCCAACCGCGAGTCGCAGTACGAACCCGTTGATGAACAATCATGGCTCATGAACAATTTTTGGAAATGTGTCGTCACAAGTGTATGAGAGTTGTGGGCATGCCCATCATGCCCACAACGGTGGATCCGCCCTTGGAGCAGTCATACAACTCGTGTGCGAATCGCGTTTGTATTGATACAAACGCGCGTCGACGTCGCGTTTAAAAACGCGCTATATTATGTATATGTAGAGGACCCTAACACGGACTAAAAATTTAAGATACGCCATTTTTGCATGTAATGTAAGCATTTACCCCGTATTCACAGGGCGGCCACGCCATACAAAATACGCGTTCTTGAATCTACATAGTCACGACGACGTCTGTACACGCGTCAATGTGTGCGTAAGACACACAGGGCTGACTATCGCAAAACCCTAATTCTATAGGGTATGTAGGTATGGCTTAGATGTGTAAATAAATGTAATCGTTAATCATATATTTTTATTTAAACCTACTTAAAATGTGTCTGTCTATGTATTTAAGCATTATTATTTTACATTACAATAAATATATGACTACAAACTTGAACGAATTATTCGGTACCTAATTAGTTATTTCATGTATTAATCGCGATACTTTTAGACAATTTGTTATATAATTAGTATAGTGTGTGTACATAAGATATATATTGGTCTATTGATAGGAGAGAATTAACAAATCAATTTTACAAATACCTACCTACTAATAAAAGACGTCTATTTATTCATTATAGGTACAAACTTTGAAACCTAGGTATTGGTTTTTTCCTCAGTTACCTAATACCTAAGTACATTGTACATGTTGCTAATTAAAGTTGTTTAGGTACCTTACCTACCTTTTTTCGTCCTTCGGAAATCGAAAAAAACTCCTTTTCTTATCTTTGGCTGTTGACAAACTCCCATACAATGCACAGTATATCACCATTTCGCAAAGTTATTGCTCCCGAACTTAGTGCCGTGCGACGGTGCGACCGACATAACTCACATTCTTAATTCTATCTAAAGAAAATGTTAAAATTATTTTTAACTATCGCGTTTTTCACTCTACATATATTGTATTAGTCCTATGGCCGCATTGTCTAACGCCCGCATGTTACTCGCGATTGCATTTACTGTCTCTTTCTACCCTCGTCATCCTACACCATATGATGGAAAGAAGTGGTGAAAACGATTGTGGATTCAAGTGTGTTAGACAAAAACGTTCATAGCATATTTTTGATATATCTACAAATTCATACGGCATCCTCGGTGCACAACCCGACTCGCACTTGGACGGTTTTTCTAATTTGGAACGTCAATTTGTCTATACAGAAACGTACTAACTACGCTTGCATAAAGTTTTTTGACCTATATATGTATCATTTTGATATGATGAATAATGTCAGTATATTATAATCTTAGAAACATTAGAACACTATAAAGCACATACACACACTCCAGTAATCTTGCTTTGAAGTAACCCAGTTACGAAGTTAATGGGGCAAGGCAAGTGCAGAGGGGCTAATCGGCTTAAAACAATAAGGTTATAATGATGGACTAGCTTATCCTGCAGCTATGCTTCCCTGGTAAAACAAAAAATAAGCTGTCACCTATCCCTATCTAATAGGTTAATTAATTTCTCGATATTACATTTGAATTCCTGGAGATAACAAGTTAATTTAAGTATATTTTATGTTATTGTTTTTAATAAGCAAATATTTGTACGCCTAACGGCAAAACATAGAGAATCCCTTAAATCTTAAAAATATATCTAACTTACCTATGTTATACAAATAAATCATTCATTCATTCATTCATTCATCCCCGCAGGAAACTTTGAAAAAAGTCTCCTCATATTCATTATTAATTATTCATAAAATATTTTGTTCGTTCTTTGATAAGTTCATTACTTTTTCAACACACTTGTTCGTCAATGATGTTATTCTAATCCTGTATACTAAATGCCTCAATTGTTCCCGCGGAAACTATGGATTTACGTATAGTTTTTCTCCCCAAGGGAGTTATGACTTTAGTTTTAAAAAGTTAGGTACATCATTTCGGACTAAAGAGGTTTCAAGTCAGCCAACGTTTTATTTACACCTTTAAAACTTAGCTATAGGTAACCCAATTTTACCCAATAAAAATTGGCCACGCTTCATGAAACTTCGTTATATTTTCAATTTATATCAAATTGTTTTGCAATAATTTTAGTAAATATTTTTTTTGCACGTTGGAACAGTCTGGCCGTAAGACCATTTGAATTCTAAACTAAACACAGTTCTTAGCATTATCTACGATAGACGACTCGAAAAAAATGACAATCAGGGGGCTCTACGAAATTCGAAAATCGAAGTTCATGTCGTTTTCCTGACGCTAATATTATTAAATACTAGAGTGAGAGGGACGGTACGGAACGAACTTCGATTTTCGAATTTTGTAGTAGCCCTCTGTATATTGGCGGGTAGCCTTTATTATTAGTCAGTTGTATTGTTAGTCAGTTGTTTTCTTAGCGCCTTTCTTTTCCCGACCTGTGAAGAGTTTGGACACAGCCGTAAGGGGATTATCCCCTTCTTACGCCCCTTAATGCACAATGTATTATTGTGGACTCGATCACCGCAATTAAAATAAATGAGGTAGGTTAGGTATCACTATTTCACGGAATGACAGCAGGTGTTACTTCTTATAACACGTCCTAAAAGTCTTCCATATAAAACTATTATGAAGCACGACACATATTTATTAAAAGTACTGCGCAGATATTTTAACTTTGGACACTCATGTGACTGAAACTGTAAATACGCTAGAAATGTTTCGAACCAATCCGTGGTCCTTTATCAAGTCTTGGGTCAAACGGATATCCTCTCACGCGGCTGCAAATACCGAGCCGTGTATTCGAATTTTGATATGATTGTTTAGACTAGATTTTTTTTTTGTTTTTATTTCCTAGTCTCTAATCTAAGTTCAAATTCATTAATGCATGCTGTACCCATACATTAAGTACGTTTTTCTATGCCCGGTGTGGCATATGTCACATGACATAACACAGTGTAATAATTTACAAACAGTAGAATGGTTCATCCGGAGCGGCGGGCAACGGGTAGCATCCGCGAAGCGATTTATTGAAGGAACATTGTACGAAAATGCATAAAATGACCGGCAGTCTGCGGTGAAAATTCTATTACTTCTCGCCCTTACTTTATACTTTATACCCTTAGAAGCCACGTTGACTTAGGACGTTCAAATTTACTGTCAAGATGGTGTTAAACATTACATATATATATATTAAGTTATCCAGCCAAAGCTGTTTGATTAACAGATTGGTAATGGTCGGGACCCTTTTTAGGGTTCCTTACCAGAAAGGTGACAATTTGTTTGTCAGTTACGGAGCTGTATCTCAAGAAATGCGTATTGTTGAAGTAATTATTATTTTCAGAACTAACGGCCAACTTCCAGTAATGGAGTGGCACTTTAAGAAGAACTTCTCAAGTAAGTTATTCCAATGAACTAAAAACATAGATATAGATACATTGCTTACCCGCGACCTGACCTGACCTGCAGAAATAATTGCTTTTAGTTTCATTGATATGGACCTCCGCAAAGTAACGCCTGATTCAATAAATTAAGTTATTTCATACATTGTCATCCATTCAAGAAATAAGATCTTGAAAGGGCACCTGCAGCGTCTATCAAGCCAATTTCTTTCGAACCTAGACAAATCTCACAACTCACTTTACACAATATAAAGAACATAGAGACATGCGAGGTAGGTACAGGATCTCCGTAACTTTAGGATAAAATTGAACACGGGTACGTCGATTGAGTCCAGCATAAGTTGTGTGCGCCGGAGGCATGTATCGTACGTACAATTCATGCATAATGCAAAATTCTGATTGTCTGTATACCCTTAATACAGTGGGACAGGATTCTGCAGTTTTGAATTTATGTATGTTATTTGTGTAAGTTGAATAAACGCGTGAGTGAATGTGTTTGGCAGGTGGCAGGACCTTGTGCAAGGTCCGCCCGGGTTGCTACCACCATCTTGCTCGCTAATCCTGCCGTGAAACAGCAGTGCTTGCACTGTTGTGTTTCGGCGTGGAGAGTAAGACAGCCGGTGAAATTACTGGCACTTGAGGTATCCCATCTTAGGCCTCTAGGTTGGCAACGCATCTGCAATCCCCCTGGTGTCTATGGGCGGTGGTGATCTCTTATCATCAGGAGACTAAACTGAATACTAATAGATGCCATTATGTTGCCTGACTACGTAATTGACTTTGCTTCAGAGACTTTAGAATATACCTCTAGAAGAAAATTTTACAATAATCGACTTTATTCAACCAATCGTAGTTTTGCACAAGGGTTCTTTCTCAGACGAATTACTTTGGTTTGAGTGGAATAATGTAGAGCGTTGAACTGCACAGTGCCAGTTTTTTTGCTACAATAGTCCGGAACGCGCTCATGCAAAAAATTCTACGACATAAAAAAACAGCGAAAAAGAAAAACCAGTGAAAAGGAAGACCAGCGCCGTTCGCAAGACCGGCAGATTGCTGATTTGGGATCATTTCGTGACATGCATAACTATTTTTTTCTTTTTAATTTTATCCATTCTCCTGATGTTGTCACGAATAAATGTTTTCATTCTTTCTTTCTTTGGTACAGTTCAGTTCATCGTTCTGGTTTTCTGTCATTCACCACGAATTGACGAATATCATTTAAATTATTTAGCCTGAACCATCAGTCTGTCAGTCCGAGAGAATAACACGGGTGACACTATTTCCCGGCCGTACAATACCGACACGGAAATACCGGCATGATATTTCGTTGTACACGCCCTTAGAAACTCTTGTCAGTTTGACACCGTTTGTATGGGCGTGAACAGGAAATATCGGGTCGGTATTTCCATGTCGGTATTATCCGTGCCGGTAAATAGAGTCACCCAATTACACGATAATTTTCCGAGTCCCAAGGTAGGTGGGTAGGTAGGTGGCTCAGCCTAGTTTGGGATCCACTGTATTTAATGATTGATTGTAACTATCCTGGTATATCCTGGTGGATAGTAGATTGTTCAACAAGGGACTAAAACAAGCCATAATGACACGAGATGTTTAGCCACCCGAGCAGAGCGAGGAGGGGAGCGAGTTCGAGTGGCATTATGGTTGCTTAGTCTCGCGTTAAACACTCTACTTTTCACCTTGAATGCGAGGAAAAAAAACAATGTTTTGTTCAAAATTACTCTCTAAAAACGTACGCTCGGTTAATGGACAGGCCAGCAAACAGTTAGGGGTTTCCAAAGTAAATTAAAAAAAAATACTTTAATCCCTAGAGAATAAAAAGGAGCTTTAGTCCCGATATGTAGAGACTAAACACTCACACTTCACTTCACTTTCACCTTTGCGGGGATACACAAAATCATGTATTTTTATTTTTCTAGTTCTTTTTGTTTTATTTGTGTTTGCTGTTTATTGATTTTTTTTTTGTAGTATTTGTGTGTCTTTGTGAATGTGAATAAATGTCTTCTTTCTTTCTTTCTTCAAAGTAACATTTTAAGAGCATGAGATGTGAAAAACATTTTTCATTTCATTTTTCAATGTCTTAGGCAACAACTTATTAATGAAACACACCGATAAAGTCACTCGAGATTTTCCCTTCACCTATAATTAGAGATATAACGTAGCGCTTTTCAGGCATATTTTTATGTTTATTTTATAGGCACAAAAACTAAAATTAGTAGGGCGCACAGGGTTTTTTAGCGCATTTACTGCATTCATTCAATCCCTTCCTGTATCATTACTAAGTTTTAGTTTTGAAACTCTATGTATGTATGTACTCTATAATTTGAGGATTTACTCTACGAATCAAACACTCTAGAAACACGATTACTGTAGTTCATACGATAGAAAAAAATCACAAAGTCGTCTCCAAAAAACAAAATAAACCCTATAGTAGATACGGCGTAACTATTCCGCGGTAAGTTATGAGTTTTTGAATGATTAGAAAAATACTTAGAGTATTTTTTTTTCCAATTTTTTTTTAGTTTTTTATTGTATAATTTTTTTTTTAGTATTAGTTATTGATTTATTTTGATTTGTACTGTGTTACGTTGTATTAATAAATAAATTCTTACAAAAGGTTTTTTTATGTAGTATTACATAATAATTACAATAACTAGCTGTATATAATACAATAATAATTAGTGCCCGCGTCATACCTGGTGCAAAGGTGCCCAATACACTTGCCGCGTGGCCGCGTTGACCGCGATAGAGAACCTGCTTTGCACCAGAAACGATCCATCAAGACCTCTCTCAATTGAAAAAAAAAGTTTTGCCTCGGAGCCCCAATTCTTACAGTGGGATGAACAAATTTTCGAATATCTCACATACACGTTATATTTTCAAAATATGTATTTATTTTAGTAATCCGAAGAAAATATCTAAAAACGCACGGATTTTGACAAACCCTTGAGCCGCCGTGCTTCGTCCTATCCTCCTTCACCCCCCTTCCCCCATATCCACATTGATTAGCGCTTAAAACTCGGTTGCCCCTGCTGCGTTGTTACCACTATGTTGAACCCTTTCGAATGGATGCTACACGGACAACTATTTAAATCGAGTTTCGGTCCGATGGAGCTAAAAAAGCGGTTGCCTTAGCCACACGATTCCCCGCACCTACATTAGTGCCGTATAAACTCGTGAGGAGTAGTTTGTTGCAAAATTTATACGTTTTTTTCAACGTGAAACAGATCGCTTTTTCATATAGACTTCGGATAAACGAATAAGTAAATTTTGACATAATGCTGGCTTTAACATAGCTTTAAAAATATTGTCATCATATCGGCCTCAAGCCGCTTTACTAAATATATCATCAGTATTTTCATAAAAAAAGTAATGGAAAATTTACAGTGAAATTTTAAAAGTGATACAAAATGAGTATTTCAAGCTCAGTTAATACTGGACAGTATTATTTTTGGTGCCGTGGTGGCCTAGTGGATTGACCTATCGTCCTCAAGCAGAGGGTCGTGGGTTCAAACCCCGGCTCGCACCTCTGAGTTTTTCGAAATTCATGTGCGGAATTACATTTGAAATTTACCACGAGCTTTGCGGTGAAGGAAAACATCGTGAGGAAACCTGCACAAACCTGCGAAGCAATTCAATGGTGCGTGTGAAGTTCCCAATCCGCACTGGGCCCGTGTGGGAACTATGGCTCAACCTGGGATGATGTTAATGATGATTATTTTTTTAAGTAGCCCGTTATAATGTCCCACTGTTGGGCAAAGGCCTCCCGTTTCCTCCATCACTCTTCCCTATCCTCGTTTATAATTAAATAAAAATTATAAAATTCTAAATGTATTGAAATATACTATTTTTTCCGAAATATTTGTAACTCTGGCTGTAAGTATGTAACACAGCAAAAGATATCGCTACAATAAATTAATTCATCTGTAAATCTCATCGAAACTTATTAAATACGTTGCCTAGTCACCTGTACAATTTCTTTACAAATAATTCCGCCGAGGGATTACTTTGTTATCAGAGTACGGGCCAATGAACCGGCAGCGATCGTATGCCCCACTTGAACTTTATGATTTGTACAATATCCACAGCAGATTCTATTAATTCCCAACGAGATGCCAGTTTTAACAGAACGCTGTGAAAATATCACTTTTTCAACTTCATCATCATCATCATACAGCTGTAGGACGTCCGCTGTTAGAAATAGGCCTCCCCCATAGAACTCCAGTTGCTTTCTCTGTATGTTTTATCCGAATAAGCAGTCATTTCTGCTTTATACATTTCACATTTCCATGTCACATTTATAAATTCACGTTACACGAAATTTATCAATGCGAGTGAAGCACCCCGTAATGTACAAAAGATTTAATTTACTTTTCACCTCAGCAGCTCAAACAGGCAGGTTTTGCTATTAAAAATCAGCGAGCAAAATCGCATTTTGCTCACTCCGTGAGACAAAGTAACTTTTTAATAAAAAATAAATAATTCTAGACAGTGCTGGGTCTACTCACTGAATTCCAAATATTTGAACTTCACTTTGATTTGTCACTTTCACTTCAACACGAAAAAAGCGAGAGATAGGATCAATAAAATTAATGTCTTGATTACTCGTTGCACGAAAGCCGCTGCTCTTGTTTTTTTTTTTAATAAAAGCGTTCCGTATACTGCCTACCTCTTAGAGTTGGAATAAATATTTGTCAAACTGAATGAATTTGCAACTAATCTTTTATATTTATTCAATAGAAATCCTAATAAAATCATATTTAAAGGTTTAATAAAATTTATAATGATTGTCCAACGTTTTACGAGGCTTTTTCAGTATTAAAAAATATGACATATTTTACACGTAGGTAGTGTTAATCTCAAATTACAATGCATGTTATGAACTGAGTATGAGATTTATATCGTACTTACCTACTGAACACTTTTGTTCCGAATTCAAAACCTACGAAGAAGGAGGGTTATGGGTTTGACGCGTATGTATAGTATATGTAAGTATGTATGTATGTCTATTCCTATGTCCTCTCGTAACTACTCAACGGCTGAACCGATTTTGATAAATGATACGTCATTGGATTCGTCTTGATGACACGATTGACACTGGGTTCGTGAAATTCTTAACAAATCATAATGGCGGATTTTTGGCGCCAAACTGTGTTTTAAAAAAAAAAATATTCAAACCTATCGAGTGGGGTATCAAATGAAAGCTAATAATTTTCCCATTCTAAAAATATATGAGTTATAACTGTTTTAATATACCATTTTCACAGAAAAGTGTGAAATAAAACAATACATTAAAAAAATCAAAAACCCGACTGCCTTAAAAAATACTAAAAAGAAGAAAACAAGGTCTAGTGGGCTAGAACTTTGTTAAGTAGCTAACTTAAAATTCAACAGTCGCTCAAAAATACTAACAATGGGTCCCGACTGTTGAACTTTAAGTTAGCTACTTAACAAAATTCTAGCCCACTAGACTTGTTTTCTTCTTTTTAGTATTTTAAGGCAGTCGGGTTTATTGATTTAAAAAATATATATTTTACTCTCTTGTTGCATAAATAACTATTTCAATAACGGTCTGAAAGAACCATTTTTTTTTAAATTCAATGTAGTAAATTAATTAATAATGATTTCGATAAAACGATTTATTCAGTGAGCGAAACTACGTAATACTTAAATAATTCAATAATTCCCATCAATTTTATCTCTAAAACATAAAAGCCAATCCTTTGAACAGCCAAGTAATCGCTGATACGGAACATTTAATTATTTTTATCTAAGGGTTAATGGACATTTCGAACTCCCAATATTATAAACAGAAAACCACTTAGCGTCGTTCATTTCGAGTTGGGACATTGTTGAGGGCCACAGTACGCAATAAAAACAGTTTATCTGAATAAAGAGTAATTAGTACATAGTTTAATTACAGGGTGGCCGCACGGTCGGCGATTCGGGGGAAATCTTGGCTTGGTTCCTGCAATTAAGGCGGCCTTAACTGTGGCCGGTGGGAGCTCTATCCAATTACTGCTGCGTTGGTGCAAGTGGAAAACAAGTCGGTTGAAGTTTGCCTTGCAAAATGTCTTGCTGCGTATGGTTTGACTTTGACTTTTAAAGTCTAATCCCCACCTTCAGCTACAAGCGTAGCGGACTTAGCATGGACTCAGTTTAACGTACAACGATTGGCTGCTTGGGAGTTGGGAGCACGTTTAAAGTACAATGATGGGTTACTTGCAAGCACTTCCACAGACCTCTATGAAGTTGAGCGATGTAAGTTAGACTCTGGCAGTGAAAGCTTTCCACGCATTTTTTAACGAAACTTTAAGATGGTATATCGAGACTGACAAAATTGTCTTTTCTAGCCCGGCTTATATAATTTTGATACTTTTGCTATATGAAATAAATACATTATTTTCACATCATCAACTTTCACACTTTACTACATGAATTTCGATGCACCTTAAAGAGTCCAGTGTATAATTTAATATCTGGATAACTTAAATAATATCCAAGTATCAACATCGTTTAATCAGTGTACAGCAAGTGTTGTCAGCCTCATTTTTTTTTAACTTGCCGCGGTTTCTCGTGGACAATTTTCGTTGGCCATAGTCTAGACTGAGTCCTTGCAGAGTCCAATCTGCTCGCAGTGGGAAGTGGGCATAAACGATTAAATCAGAAACAATTGAATTATTTCAGTTTCTCAATTTGCTATAGTTGTACAAGGTGTCTCTAAGTTAGTCCACAATATGTTAGCAGAGGGGTGGGCAAGATTAAAGGAATACCACTGTAAAGGTCTTTTGTTGGAATTTCTGATTAAAAAGTTAGTCACAGTTAGTATGTGAACTTTTTCAATCACGATTAAAATACCCTGTAAAACATTTTTATATGGATGTTCAGTCAAACTTACCCCGTCGCTTAATAGGTATGTTGCATATGTCCTTGCTTTTAAATGCATACACCTACTAAAGGCACTTAACTAGACTAAAGATCAATGTTACCAAAAATTTAAGTTAACGCCGTCGACATCAAAACAAATTCGCCAAGTCAGACTTTCAATACAGAGTCAGACAAACTTTGCATATTAAATAATAACTTAAGACGTCTGAGATTAGAGTTACTACTCGTTTCTTTATCTTGGCACATTCTCCTACATCATCATCATCATCATCATCATCATCATCATTATCATCATCATGTCAGCCGGAAGACGTCCACTGCTGGACATAGGCCTCCCCCGAGGCTCTCCACTCAGACCGGTCTTGTGCTTTCCGCATCCAACGCGATCCCGCGATCTTAACCAGGTCGTCGCTCCATCTTGTTGGAGGCCTACCGACAGCTCGTCTCCCGGTCCGCGGACGCCATTCGAGAACCTTCTGACCCCATCGGCGATCAGTCTTGCGAGCAATGTGCCCCGCCCACTGCCACTTCAGTTTCGCAATATTCTTCGGGCCATGTAGGTGACCTTAGTTCTACTGCGGATATCATCATTTCGGATTCTATCCCGCAGAGAAACTCCGAGCATAGACCTTCCATAGCCCTTTGAGTGACTTTGAACTTTTGTCATGAGGCTCATCGTTAGCGCCCACGTCTCAGATCCGTATCTCATTACTGGCAACACACACTGGTCAAAGAATTTTGACTTCAAACACTGCGGTCATTTGGACGAAAAGACACTGCGAACACATACTCCTACACTATGTGTTAAACTCTTTTTATTTTAGCCTGCCAGCGGGCAGCGTGGATGATGCACTGTCTGGCCCTTTCGTTAAGACACTGACTATCTCTGCACGCACCTATGCCTCCATTCCAGCAGCTCATTTAATTTTATTTCCTGGACATTTCATTTATTAATTTTGAAATCCATTTTCATTTTTATTTTAAACTGTGACATTTAACCATAATTTAGCTATAATTTTACTAACAATAGATGATAAGTTATTGATATGGTTTTTACCAACAAAATGGATGTAATTGTCTGAATAAATGAATAAATTATTATTATTATTACTATGCATTTACAGCGTGAACATGAAACTCACGCATATTGATGAAATAAACTCGGATGACTCACGTCTTAAATTAATTAGCTCGACACGCTTCGGACTAATTAGTAGCTCTTCCTCACACGGCGGCTGCTCGACGAAACCTAATACCGGCACACAACTACCCACGTTTTCATCGTCATTTTTCTTGTCGACCGCCACTAGCTAATGATGACTACTTGACAGATGAAATATCGCTAGATGGCGTTAGTAACGTGAGCTCCTTTTGACGTGTAGTTATTTAACTAAATGAGCCAATAAGGGTTTCCACAGAGGCAAAATACCGCTAGATGGCATTAGTATCGTAACGTCTATTTGACGTTTGCTTGCGATTGGCTCATTTAGTTATTAAACCAATCACGAGCAAACGTCAAACGTCAAACGGAACTCACGATACTAGCGCCATCTAGCGATATTTCGTCTGTCAATTAGCCCTCATTAATAAGAACGGTGAAATATTTTGAGTATGAAACTACCGTGAGACTCACTCATATTAAATGATATTGTAATGGATAGCTCACGTCTTAAATCGAGTAGTTCGACATGTTTCGGGCTAATTCGTAGCCCTTCTGAGGAGCAACTCGACTCGGCGGCTGCCGCAACAAGCGCACTGCCAGGGCTACGAATTAGCCCGAAACATGTCGAGCTAAACTCGATTTAAGACGTGAGTTATCCGTTACAATATTATTTAATATTAAAGGTGAAATATTGATGCATCCATAAGCTTGTTACTTGCGCCGCGTCCCCAGGCAGCATCTAGTTTTGCATGTTCAGGTAAACAGTCAGGAAAAACATTACTTTGGCCTCAATTATAGGAGGTCTCACAGCCGCAAAGAACCTATTTACGTATTGTTATGTTGAAAAAATATATTTGAATTCGGTTCGGTGTTATTACGGTTTGGACTCTTGCTCCAGATGCCTATTGTCTGACCCACTTGAATCACGATCGTTTTCACCACTTTTTTCTGTCCCACGCTATGGGATGCTAGTAGAAAGAGACGGCGGATGCAATTGCGAGCGCCTGGAGTTAGCAGTACGGCCACAGGTCATTTCTAGTGCAAAGGTCCATCGCCAACCAGCGGACAACGTGGCCAGTGGGGTAATTTGCACCAGGAATAAGCGGTGCGGGTTATTTAACTAGTTCAGGTTTTATTTAATGATATTGTAACGCATAATCTCACGTCTTAAATCGAGTTTAGCTCGACATGTATAGGGCTAATTCGTAGCCATTCTTCCTAGGAGCAACGCTCTGCTCGCGCGATAGTTGAGCTTTCATATTAGGTATTTTTAAGACCGCTTATTTTGTCTCTCTGCGCAAAACAGAGGGTATTTATGGTTGGATTCGAGAACCGTATCTTTGCGTCTGTACGTACAGTTAAGGAAACTGAATCACATACCAAGTTGGAATCTTTATGGTACTAATCTCATGCTGACATCCCATATATCTGCCAAAGAAATCATAGCGAAATTGGTTATGAAAAGGTTCCACCGTGGTACGTGACTCAGTTTCCTCGACCGTACAACTTTAGTGTCGTAGCTCCCGAATAGATACATCGAATTTAATTCAATACAATATCTCTTTATTGAACACCAACAATATAGCAAGCAGTACAGAAAACACAGTAGGTATATAGAGATTTTACAAGGTAAGCAATAGGCGACCTTATCGCTTCAGAGCTCTAATACGTTTATTAAAATAAAAAAATGGTTTTGAGTTTAAAACACACAAACATCACGCCTGTATTCCCAAATGGGGTAGGCAGAGCACACGAAACGTTACCGCTTCGAACCACTTTTACTTTCAGCAGTTTTAGATTTTAAGTTTGACAAAAACAGTACAATAGTGACAGGTTGCTAGCCTGTCGCCTACGATATAAACTAACCCCCCCCCCGCGCCCCCTTCTCAACCTATATCCTCAGTCGCCTCTTACGACATCCTCGGAAGAAATGGAGAGTTGTAATTCTAACCCGACACCACACGGTTTTGAGTTTGACTTTTATCAAAATTGGATCAGCACATTTTAAGACGTTTATTAAATCATCTTTGCTATAGTTCAAATAACTATCAGGATAACTTAGGAGCTTTATTGAGGAAGCAATGGGCTGCAATATTGGGTATCTTTTGTCGCCATCAATTACTACCCTTACAAGTAAGTAGGGTTAAAAGGTTTGGATAAACCTATACGATCCCGAACAAAAGCAAGGGTAGGTACTATTTTTAGTTTAATTGATAACGGATGTCCTCATGTTCAAGATGGGTCTGGAATAATGGATCTATTTCTGTATGTTCCCTAATTCTATTACATTCTATTCATATTTATTCGTTTGACATGGGTAATTTTCTATAGTGACGTTAATTTAATGAAGTTTATATAGATTCTGGGTCCATTTTCCGAAACCGGTTTATTTGGAAATTTTGAACTAAGCACGTTCCGCACTCAATGTAAAATGCATTTTTTTGTTAAGTTAAACTATAGGTGTACAAATCGTCCAAAATCTTTCTAAAAGACAGTTAATTATGCATGACATACGCTAAAGTATTTTTTTTATTACTGTAAATAACGCTCTTAATACATTTTTTAATTCTATTTCGATAAGAGAAGCAAACGTTATGAAATATATAGTTAGAATGAGATATATACCTTAATGTGGTTCTAAGTTTATACCGTGTGGGCCCTTAATGAAAACAAAATGCTACAACCGACTTAATCAAACCCTGCTGTAATATTGTGCAAAGAAAATATGGATACGTCAAATTTTGCAACGTTGGTAAAAAGGCGAGTACACGAGATGCGGTCGCAATGCGGTACGGGCTGCCAACAACGAGATAACGTCACGTCATAACACATTGTCGCGCGGCACTGACACGGGGCGGCGTCACAGTGGGCCAAACATAAAACAAGAACAGTCAATTAAATAAAGACACGTGCCTTTTCTGTGTTGGTAAAACGACGAGTACAAGAAATGCGGTTGTAATTCGACAGGAACTGCTTACAACGAGATAGTCGCGTCATAACACATTGTCGCGTGGCACTGACACGGGGCGGCGTCACAGTGGGCCAAACATAAAACAGAAACAGTCAATTAAATAAGGACACGTGAACCTTTACTAAGTTGGTAAAAATGCGTGCATGAGAGCGGTCGTAATGCGGCTGGGACTGCGAACAACGAGAAAACGTCGGCGTCTTAACACATTGTTGTGCGACAATGACACGGGTGGCGTCACAGTAGTACTATAATGAGCAGAAAAATACAATCAAGACTTAAGCCTAA
>NC_133492.1:11405631-11549734 GCF_025370935.1 Choristoneura fumiferana
CCCGCACCTACATTAGTGCCGTATAACTCGTGAGGAGTAGTTTGT
Organism: Choristoneura fumiferana; assembly: GCF_025370935.1. Taxonomy (NCBI): domain Eukaryota; kingdom Metazoa; phylum Arthropoda; class Insecta; order Lepidoptera; family Tortricidae; genus Choristoneura; species Choristoneura fumiferana. Next base: position 11,405,677 of record NC_133492.1, read on the forward strand.
TGCAAAATTGATACGTTTTTTTTAACGTGAAACAGATCACTTTTTCATATAGACTTCGGATAGACGAATAAGTAAAATTTTGACATAATGCTGGCTTTAACATAGCTTTAAAATATTGTCATCATATCGGCCTCAAGCCCTTTACTAAATATATCATCAGTATTTTCATAAAAAATGTAATGGAAAATTTACAGTAAATTTTAAAAGTGATACAAATGAGTATTTCAAGCTCAGTTAATACTGGACAGTATTATTTTTGGTGCCGTGGTGGCCTAGTGGATTGACCTATCGTCCTCAAACAGAGGTCGTGGGTTCGAACCCCGGCACGCACCTCTCTGAGTTTTCGAAATTCATGTGCGGAATTAGGTACATTTGAAATTTACCACGAGCTTTGCGGTGGAGGAAACATCGTGAGGAAACCTGCACAACCTGCGAAGAATTCAATGGTGCGTGTGAAGTTCCCAATCCGCACTGGGCCCGCGTGGGAACTATGCCCAAGCCCTCTCTAGGAGGGCTGGGACATCTATAGGCTGGATATGATAATGATGATCTTTTTTAAAGTAGCCCTTATAATGTCCCACTGTTGGGCAAAGGCCTCCGTTTCCTCCACACTCTTTCTTATCCTCGTTTATAATTAAAATAAAAATTATAAAATTCTAAATGTATTGAAATATACTATTTTTTCCGAAATATTTGTAACTCTGGCTGTAAGTATGTAACACAGCAAAAAGATATCGCTACAATAAATTAATTCATCTGTAAATCTCATCGAAACTTATTAAATACGTTGCCTAGTCACCTGTACAATTTCTTTACAAATAATTCCGCCGAGGGATTACTTTGTTATCAGATTACGGGCCAATGAACCGCAGCGATCGTATGCCCCACTTGAACTTTATGATTGTACAATATCCACAGCAGATTCTATTAATTCCCAACGAGATGCCAGTTTTAACAGAACGTTGTGAAAATATCACTTTTTCAACTTATCATTATCATCATACAGTTGTAGGACGTCCGCTGTTAGAAATAGGCCTCCCCCATAGAACTCCAGTTGCTTTCTCTGTATGTTTTATCCGAATAAGCAGTCATTTCTGCTTTATACATTTCACATTTCCATGTCACATTTATAAATTCACGTTACACGAAATTTATCAATGCGAGTGAAGCACCCCGTAATGTACAAAAGATTTAATTTACTTTTCACCTCAGCAGCTCAAACAGGCAGGTTTTGCTATTAAAAATCAGCGAGAAAAATCGCATTTTGCTCACTCCGTGAGACAAAGTAACTTTTTAATAAAAAATAAATAATTCTAAACAGTGCTGGGTCTACTCACTGAATTCCAAATATTTGAAATTCACTTTGATCTGTCACTTTCACTTCAACACGAAAAAAGCGAGAGATAGGATCAATAAAATTAATGTCTTGATTACTCGTTGCACGAAAGCCGCTGCTCTTGTTTTTTTTAATAAAAGCTTCCGTATACTGCCTACCTCTTAGAGTTGGAATAAATATTTGTCAAACTGAATGAATTTGCAACTAATCTTTTATATTTTATATAATGACCCGGATAACTCACGTCTTAAATCGAGTTTAGCTCGACATGTTTCGGGCTAATCCGTAGCCCTTCGTCTTCGGAGCAACGCGACTCAGCGGCTGCTGCAACACGCGCACTGCGCGCCGCTGCTCTGCTCGCGCAACTACGTGACGAAACTGACACCGGCACACAAACACCCGCGTTTCATCATCATTACAACTGTCAAATGTAGGGTAGCACACAACTGTCAAATGTAGGGTAGCACACAACACTAACAACATCGCTCTGTAAAGGTACGTTCACACTCACCGATGACGCAGCACGAGTATTTAACACCGTTTTCCAACTCGGAGGCACCGTCCAACCACTATCCCGGTTGAAATTCGGCCGACGACTAAATCTTTAATATTTATTCAATAGAAATCCTAATAAAATCATATTTAAAATTTTAATAAAATTTATAATTATTTTCCAACGTTTTACGAGGCTTTTTTCAGTATTAAAAAATATGACATATTTTACAAGTAGCTAGTGTTAATTTCAAATTACAATGCATGTTATGAACTGAGTATGAGATTTGTATCGTACTTACTGAACACTTTTGTTCCGAATTCAAAACCTACGAAGAAGGAGGGTTATGGGTTTGACGCGTATGTATAGTATATGTAAGTATGTATGTATGTCTATTCCTATGTCCTCTCGTAACTACTCAACGGCTGAACCGATTTTGATAAATGATACGTCATTGGATTCGTCTTGATGACGCGATTGACACTGGGTACATGAAATTCTTAACAAATCATAATGGCGGATTTTTGGCGCGAAATAGTGTTTCAAAAAAAAAAATTCAAACCTATCGAGTGGGGTATCAAATGAAAGCTAATAATTTTCCCATTCTAAAAATATATAAGTTATAACTGTTTTAATATACCATTTTCACAGAAAAGTGTGAAATAAAACAATAAATTAAAAAAAACAAAAACCCGACTGCCTTAAAAAATACTAAAAAGAAGAAAACAAGGTCTAGTGGGCTAGAACTTTGTTAAGTAGCTAACTTAAAATTCAACAGTCGCTCAAAAAATACTAACAATGGGTCCCGACTGTTGAACTTTAAGTTAGCTACTTAACAAAATTCTAGCCCACTAGACTTGTTTTCTTCTTTTTAGTATTTTAAGGCAGTCGGGTTTATTGATTTAAAAAATATATATTTTACTATCTTGTTGCATAAATAACTATTTCAATAACGGTCTGAAAGAACCATTTTTTTTTAAATTCAATGTAGTAAATTAATTAATAATGATTTCGATAAAACGATTTATTCAGTGAGCGAAACTACGTAATACTTAAATAATTTCATAATTCCCATCGATTTTATCTCTAAAATTAAAAAACCCGACTTAAAAAACGCCAGCAAAAATAAAAATAAAAACGCCCGAAAAAAACGCTGCTTGAAAAGACAATTAAAAAGTAAAAAATAATTATGCGCTACCTAGCTGTTGCCGCGACTTCATCTGCGAAGAATTCGTTTATCTCTATCCCGCGGGGACTATGCTGATTGCCCGCAAAATTAGCCTAAGTTAATTTAGTATAAAGTATCCAGTATTTTTTTTATCTAAGCGTGTCGGTGTCGGGGGACCGCTAAGGTTAACATAAACTAAATATGTGTATTTTTAAAGTATTAACCTTAGCGGTCCCCCGACACCGACAACGCTTTAGATAAAAAAATATTACTGGGAACTTTATACTAAATTAACTTAGGCTAATTTTGCGGGCAATCAGCATAGTCCCCGCGGGATAGAGATAAACGAATTCTTCGCAGATGAAGTCGCGGGCAACAGCTAGGTAGCGCATAATTTTTTTTTACTTTTAATTGTCTTTTCAAGCAGCGTTTTTTCGGGCGTTTTTATTTTTATTTTTGCTGGCGTTTTTTAAGTCGGGGGTTTTTAAATTTTAAATTTAAGTTTTTATTTCATGTTTTTTAAACTTTGATATAAGTATATCTTTTTAAACTGTACTAGTGTGTTGGTTATCCTGGCTGCAGCATCAGCTCATCTTGTGCCACCATTGCATTGTTATGTAGAATCAAATACTGATCAAAAGGAATAAACACGACATATCTGCTATTATTTTTTTTTTCAAGAGTATACTGGTGTGCTGGATATCCTGGCTTAGCATTCAGCTCGTCGTTGTTGCACCACTGCATTGTATTGTAAGATCAATTACTTGATCAAAACGAATCCAAACACGAACATATCTGCTATTATTTTTTTTTTCAGAGTATACTGGTGTGCTGGGATATCCTGGCTGTAGCATCAGCTCGTCTGTTGCCACCACTTGCATTGTATGTAGAATCAATTACTGATCAACACGAATCCAACACGACATATCTTGTATTATTTTTTCAAGAGTATACTGATGTTGCTGGATATCCTGGCTGTGCATCAGCTCGTCGTGTTACCACCACTGAATTGTATGTAAATCAATTACTGATCAAAACGATTCCAAACACGACATATGTGCTATATTTTTTATAAAGTGTACTAGTGTGCGGATATCTTTGCTGAGCATCATTCATGTGTTGCCACATTGCATTGTATGTAGAATCAAATACTGATCAAAAGGAATTAAACACGACATATCTGCTATTATTTTTTTCAAGAGTATACTGGTGTTGCTGAATATCCTGCTGCAGCATCGGCTCGTCGTGTGCCACCACTGCATTGTATGTAGAATCAATTATGATCAAAACGAATCCAAAACACATATGTGCTATTATTTTTTATAGAGTGTACTATTGTCTGGATATCCTGGCTGCAGCATCAGCTCATCCTGTTGCAACCATTGCATTGTTTGTAGAATCAAATACTGATCAAAACGAACCCAAACACGATATATCTGCTATAGTTTTATTAAAGAGTGTACCTACTAGTGTTCTGGATATCCTGGCTGCAGCATCAGGCCGAGATTCCATAATCTCGTAGCTATTGCATACACGGCTGTTTCAAATTTTAGTCCCAAATATGTTTGAAAGTAGTAAAATATCCATTATGCTTCTAAATTCCTACCGCAGCGACAAAAGATCTTATCTTGAAACGGCTGACCGATTTTGATAAATCATGTCTAAGATCCATCGCTAGAAACAGCTTTCAAATAAAAAAAACCGCATTCAAATCGGTCCACCCGTTTAAGAGCTACGGTGCCACAGAAGACACCACAGACACAAAGACACACAGACACACAGACACACAGACACACAGAAACAACAGACATTACGACACACAGACACACTGTTCACACAGGACACAAAGCGGTCAAACTTAAATAACCCCTCTTTTTCTCTAAAACATAAAAGCCAATCCTTTGAATAGCCAAGTAATCCTGATACGGAACATTTAATTATTTTATCTAAGGTTAATGGACAGTTCGAACTCCCAATATTATAAACAGAAACCACTTAGCGTCGTTCATTTCGAGTTGGGACATTGTTGAGCGCCACAGTACGCAATAAAAACAGTTTATCTGAATAAAGAGTAATTAGTACATAGTTTAATTACAGGGTGGCCGCACGGTCGGCGATTCGGGGGAAATCTTGGCTTGGTTCCTGCAATTAAGGCGGCCTTAACTGTGGCCGGTGGGAGCTCTATCCAATTACTGCTGCGTTGGTGCAAGTGGAAAACAAGTCGGTTGAAGTTTGCCTTGCAAAATGTCTTGCTGCGTATGGTTTGACTTTGACTTTTAAAGTCTAATCCCCACCTTCAGCTACAAGCGTAGCGGACTTAGCATGGACTCAGTTTAACGTACAACGATTGGCTGCTTGGGAGTTGGGAGCACGTTTAAAGTACAATGATGGGTTACTTGCAAGCACTTCCACAGACCTCTATGAAGTTGAGCGATGTAAGATAAACTCTGGCAGCGAAAGCTTTCCACGCATTTGTTACGAAACTTTAAGATAGTATCATTTTTGAGACTGACAAAATTGTCTTTTCTAGCCCGGCTTATATAATTTTGATACTTTTGCTATATGAAATAAATACATTATTTTCACATCATCAACTTTCACACTTTACTACATGAATTTCGATGCACCTTAAAGAGTCCAGTGTATAATTTAATAACTGGATAACTTAAATAATATCCAAGTATCAACATCGTTTAATCAGTGTACAGCAAGTGTTGTCAGCCTCATTTTTTTTTAACTTGCCGCGGTTTCTCGTGGACAATTTTCGTTGGCCATAGTCTAGACTGAGTCCTTGCAGAGTCCAATCTGCTCGCAGTGGGAAGTGGGCATAAACGATTAAATCAGAAACAATTGAATTATTTCAGTTTCTCAATTTGCTATAGTTGTACAAGGTGTCTCTAAGTTAGTCCACAATATGTTAGCAGAGGGGTGGGCAAGATTAAAGGAATACCACTGTAAAGGTCTTTTGTTGGAATTTCTGATTAAAAAGTTAGTCACAGTTAGTATGTGAACTTTTTCAATCACGATTAAAATACCCTGTAAAACATTTTTATATGGATGTTCAGTCAAACTTACCCCGTCGCTTAATAGGTATGTTGCATATGTCCTTGCTTTTAAATGCATACACCTACTAAAGGCACTTAACTAGACTAAAGATCAATGTTACCAAAATTTAAGTTAACGCCGTCGACATCAAAACAAATTCACCAAGTCAGACTTTCAATACAGAGTCAGACAAACTTTGCATATTAAATAATAACTTAAGACGTGTGAGATTAGAGTTACTACTCGTTTCTTTATCTTGGCACATTCTCCATCATCATCATCATCATCATCATCATCATCATCATCATCATCATGTCAGCCGAAAGACGTCCACTGCTGGACATAGGCCTCCCCCGAGGCTCTCCACTCAGACCGGTCTTGTGCTTTCCGCATCCAACGCGATCCCGCGATCTTAACCAGGTCGTCGCTCCATCTTGTTGGAGGCCTACCGACAGCTCGTCTCCCGGTCCGCGGACGCCATTCGAGAACCTTCTGACCCCATCGGCGATCAGTCTTGCGAGCAATGTGCCCCGCCCACTGCCACTTCAGTTTCGCAATATTCTTCGGGCCATGTAGGTGACCTTAGTTCTACTGCGGATATCATCATTTCGGATTCTATCCCGCAGAGAAACTCCGAGCATAGACCTCTCCATAGCCCTTTGAGTGACTTTGAACTTCCTCATGAGGCTCATCGTTAGCGCCCACGTCTCAGATCCGTATCTCATCACTGGCAACACACACTAGTCAAAGACTTTTGACTTCAAATACTGCGGTCGTTTGGACGAAAAGACACTGCGAACACATACTTCTACACTATGTGTTAAACTCTTTTTATTTTAGCCTGCCAGCGGGCAGCGTGGATGATGCACTGTCTGGCCCTTTCGTTAAGACGCTGACTATCTCTGCACGCACCTATGCCTCCATTCCAGCAGCTCATTTCATTTTATTTCCTGGTCATTTATTAATTTTGAAATCCATTTTCATTTTTATTTTAAACTGTGACATTTAACCATAATTTAGCTATAATTTTACTAACAATAGATGATAAGTTATTGATATGGTTTTTACCAACAAAATGGATGTAATTGTCTGAATAAATTAATAAATTATTATTATTATTACTATGCATTTACAGCGTGAACATGAAACTCACGCATATTGATGAAAATAAACTCGGATGACTCACGTCTTAAATTAATGAGGGCTATCGTTTTTTGTCTCACTAGATGGCGCACTGTAGCGTGAGGTTTTTAAGTATGGCTTTCAAAGTCTGTTATTACGGGCGTGAAAACAAAGTTTAGATTAAAATCATATTTAATACACCTTAAAACCGTACCATAAAAATATCGGGCATGCCACAGTGTTACATAGTCCCCGCTTTGTTCGGAAAAAAGGGAGGACAAAGGTTTCTGAAAGACAAAACTGTCTCAAAACACAGACATTCACTGCCCCGGAACGCATATTTGCAATAATTAATTTCAGATATTGCAAAATATTCACAAAATTATTCTAATTATAAATAAACCCGCGTAGCTCACCCAAAAACTATGAGATTTGACATTTCGGAGACCTCACGCTACACTAGCGCCTCTAGTGGCGAATTCATACGCGATAGCCCTCATTAGCTCGACACGCTTCGGACTAATTAGTAGCTCTTCCTCACACGGCGGCTGCTCGACGAAACCTAATACCGGCACACAACTACCCACGTTTTCATCGTCATTTTTCTTGTCGACCGCCACTAGCTAATGATGACTACTTGACAGATGAAATATCGCTAGATGGCGTTAGTAACGTGAGCTCCTTTTGACGTGTAGTTATTTAACTAAATGAGCCAATTAGGGTTTCCACAGAGGCAAAATACCGCTAGATGGCATTAGTATCGTAAGATCCGTTTGACGTTTGCTTGCGATTGGCTCATTTAGTTATTAAACCAATCACGAGCAAACGTCAAACGTCAAACGGAACTCACGATACTAGCGCCATCTAGCGATATTTCGTCTGTCAATTAGCCCTCATTAATAAGAACGGTGAAATATTTTGAGTATGAAACTACCGTGAGACTCACTCATATTAAATGATATTGTAATGGATAGCTCACGTCTTAAATCGAGTAGTTCGACATGTTTCGGGCTAATTCGTAGCCCTTCTGAGGAGCAACTCGACTCGGCGGCTGCCGCAACAAGCGCACTGCCAGGGCTACGAATTAGCCCGAAACATGTCGAGCTAAACTCGATTTAAGACGTGAGTTATCCGTTACAATATTATTTAATATGAACGGTGAAATATTGATGCATCCATAAGCTTGTTACTTGCGCCCGCGTCCCCAGGCAGCATCTAGTTTTGCATGTTCAGGTAAACAGTCAGGAAAAACATTACTTTGGCCTCAATTATAGGAGGTCTCACAGCCGCAAAGAACCTATTTACGTATTGTTATGTTGAAAAAATATATTTGAATTCGGTTCGGTGTTATTACGGTTTGGACTCTTGCTCCAGATGCCTATTGTCTGACCCACTTGTAATCACGATCGTTTTCACCACTTTTTTCTGTCCCACGCTATGGGATGCTAGTAGAAAGAGACGGCGGATGCAATTGCGAGCGCCTGGGAGTTAGGCAGTACGGCCACAGGTCATTTCTAGTGCAAAGGTCCATCGCCAACCAGCGGGACAACGTGGCCAGTGGGGTAACTTTGCACCAGGAACAAGCGGTGCGGGTTATTAAACTAGTTCAGGTTTTATTTAATGATATTGTAACGCATAATCTCACGTCTTAAATCGAGTTTAGCTCGACATGTTTCGGGCTAATTCGTAGCCATTCTTCCTAGGAGCAACGCTCTGCTCGCGCGATAGTTGAGCTTTCATATTAGGTATTTTTAAGACCGCTTATTTTGGTCTCTCTGCGCAAAACAGAAGGGTATTTATGGTTGGATTCGAGATCCGTATCTTTGCGTCTGTACGTACAGTTAAGGAAACTGAATCACATACCAAGTTGGAATCCTTATGGTACTAATCTCATGTTGACATCCCATATATCTGCCAAAGAAATCATAGCGAAATTGGTTATGAAAAGGTTCCACCGTGGTACGTGACTCAGTTTCCTCGACCGTACAACTTTAGTGTCGTAGCTCCCGAATAGATACATCGAATTTAATTCAATACAATATCTCTTTATTGAACACCAACAATATAGCAAGCAGTACAGAAAACACAGGTAGGTATATAGAGATTTTACAAGGTAAGCAATAGGCGACCTTATCGCTTCAGAGCTCTAATACGTTTATTAAAATAAAAAAATGGTTTTGAGTTTAAAACACACAAACATCACGCCTGTATTCCCAAATGGGGTAGGCAGAGCACACGAAACGTTACCGCTTCGGAACCACTTTTACTTTTAGCAGTTTTAGATTTTAAGTTTGACAAAAACAGTACAATAGTGACAGGTTGCTAGCCTGTCGCCTACGATATAAACTAACCCCCCCCCCCGCGCCCCCTTCTCAACCTATATCCTCAGTCGCCTCTTACGACATCCTCGGAAGAAATGGAGAGTTTGTAATTCTAACCCGACACCACACGGGTTTTGAGTTTAACTTTTATCAAAATTGGATCAGCACATTTTAAGACGTTTATTAAATCATCTTTGCTATAGTTAAAATAACTATCAGGATAACTTAGGAGCTTTATTGAGGAAGCAATGGGCTGCAATATTGGGTATCTTTTGTCGCCATCAATTACTACCCTTACAAGTAAGTAGGGTTAAAAGGTTTGGATAAACCTATACGATCCCGAACAAAAGCAAGGGTAGGTACTATTTTTAGTTTAATTGATAACGGATGTCCTCATGTTCAAGATGGGTCTGGAATAATGGATCTATTTCTGTATGTTCCCTAATTCTATTACATTCTATTCATATTTATTCGTTTGACATGGGTAATTTTCTATAGTGACGTTAATTTAATGAAGTTTATATAGATTCTGGGTCCATTTTCCGAAACCGGTTTATTTGGAAATTTTGAACTAAGCACGTTCCGCACTCAATGTAAAATGCATTTTTTTGTTAAATTAAACTATAGGTGTACAAATCGTCCAAAATCTTTCTAAAAGACAGTTAATTATGCATGACATACGCTAAAGTATTTTTTTTATTACTGTAAATAACGCTCTTAATACCTTTTTTAATTCTATTTCGACAAGAGAAGCAAACGTTATGAAATATATAGTTAGAATGAGATATATACCTTAATGTGGTTCTAAGTTTATACCGTGAAAACAAAATGCTACAACCGACTTAATCAAACCCTGCTGTAATATTGTGCAAAGAAAATATGGATACGTCAAATTTTGCAACGTTGGTAAAAAGGCGAGTACACGAGATGCGGTCGCAATGCGGTACGGGCTGCCAACAACGAGATAACGTCACGTCATAACACATTGTCGCGCGGCACTGACACGGGGCGGCGTCACAGTGGGCCAAACATAAAACAAGAACAGTCAATTAAATAAAGACACGTGCCTTTACTGTGTTGGTAAAACGACGAGTACAAGAAATGCGGTTGTAATTCGACAGGAACTGCTTACAACGAGATAGTCGCGTCATAACACATTGTCGCGTGGCACTGACACGGGGCGGCGTCACAGTGGGCCAAACATAAAACAGGAACAGTCAATTAAATAAGGACACGTGAACCTTTACTAAGTTGGTAAAAATGCGTGCATGAGAGCGGTCGTAATGCGGCTGGGACTGCGAACAACGAGAAAACGTCGGCGTCTTAACACATTGTTGTGCGACAATGACACGGGGTGGCGTCACAGTAGTACTATAATGATAAATGCAGAAAAAAATACAATCAAGACTTAAGCCTAAGATGATAACAGCCAAAATACAAAGATTACGACACGTTTTTTTTCTGTATTCCAAGTGAATTCACAAAGCTAGCAATATTATTATTAAAAAAAACCGGCTACGAGCATATGGACACGCCCATGATAGGGTTCTGTAGCCATTACAAAATAAAAAACAAATAATATTTTTGTAAGCATTTCGTATTGTGTACGGAATCTTCTAAGTTCAGGTATATTTTACACCTTAGGCTGCTATATTTACCGACTCTTGAAGTACTAATAATTCTCAAGCTACCTTAGCCGTTATAATTTTCCTTGTAAATTTGATATTTTTACTTATCATCCTGAATTTTTCATAATTTTTCCACCCAACAGTTTAGATTTTAGATAGGGCGGAAGCTCGATTTACATGAAAACTGCACTTTAAAGTGGAATATTTCGCAAACAGATCACTAAATCGAAAAATTGTCTTAGTAACCTGCCAATTGGTTTAAGACCTATCCAATGATACCCCATACTATAGGATTAGTCGAATAAAAATCACCCCCACTTTACGTCTATGGGAGGAAACCTAAAAAAAAAATATTTAGTTTTTTTTTATTCTATCACTGTTGGCGTGATTGATATGATATGTATATTTATGCCAAATTACAGCTATCTAGTACTAACGGTCTTAGCCGCGGACAGACATGGCGAAACTATAAGGGTTCCTAATTGACTACAGAACCCTAACAATTGATATTATTTTTAGAACTGTTATCGGTTTCGGTTAAGCCTGCTGTACTAATGGTAGACGTAAATGTGTTTAATTAAATAAACCTTATCAAATAAATATGACGAAGACTAACAAATTGAAATACAGTTGCCAAAATTGGACCTCTATATTAGTCACACGATCACAGAAACATTTTGAATGACGCACAAACAGCATAATTAAAAACTTTAAACTTGCCTAATACTTAGCACACAACTGAAGCGCTTTAACCACTTCCATTATCATTAGGCTTTTAGTCTATTAGAAACTGTATTAATTTGCATTGTTTATGTAAAGCTTTAATTGTTGTCGTATGACCGCACTTCATGAAAAAAGAGATAAATAAATAAAGATATTTCTATCACTACTTTGCGCTTGTGTTTTATTTCTTTGTGTATTATAATTTTGAAACGACTGTCGTTTATAAATATAATATAGTTAAAAAAAACATACAGTCGAACAGAAAAAAAACTAAAATAAATATTTACATTTAATATCACCGAAAACCAAATTATATACATACATACATAAATAAAATCACGCCTCTTTCCCTACGGGGTAGGCAAAGAGTTGTGGATAACGCTCATTTCGAGATTTAAAGACTCGAACCCTTAAGACTCCAGTCTTAAAGACTCTTCTATATTTGAGAATTAATATGGCTTATTTTATGCGTATGGATGCAAGAAAGCGTCTTTGCGGGCTGTGAGTCGTTATGCCTCGAGAGTCTTTAGGGTTAGAGTCTTTAAGCCTCGAAATGAGCGTTTTTCACAACACTAGGTAGGCAGAGATTACATCCTCCACTTGCTACGATCCTGGCATACAACTCTCGCTTCCTCTATTCTACATTCATCAATCTTTTCATGCATGGACGTCGGCATCAAATTATATACAATAATATTAATCATACTTCTCTTCTAAGTTACTACACTCTTGAAAGAGTGTTCATGAAAACATTGATCCGTCCTATTTTAAATCGAGCACATAACAATACGGACTGATGATAAGTAACTCAAAAATAACATTCTGAACTTGAAACTACCGTGAGACACTCATATTATAAATGATATTGTAACCGATACGTCACGCCGCGTCTTCAATCAAGTTTAGCTGGACATGTTTCGGGCTATTTTGTAGCCCTTCTTCATAGGTGCACGCGATAGGAGCGGCTGGTGCGCGTGTTGCGGTAGCCGCCGAGTCGCGTGCTCCTATGAAGAAGGGCTACGAAATAGCCCGAAACATGTCGAGCTAAACTTGATTTAAGACGTGAGCTATCCGTTACAATATCATTTAATATAAGTAGGAACATATCTAAATTCCGATCATCATCCGCAATCGCGTCGTACGCTTGGCACCCTTAAACACTATCAAACTGACCCCTTCCTTTTCCATTGTATCCACAAAATACATCCAACAATGAAACCAACAATGCAGTAAAGAAGCACCATTGTGGCGGCCCCGGGATCGCTCTCAAGAAAGCGCCACAGACGTAGCACCGAACGCTTTTATCAAAAGTTTCGAGTTACGCCCCGGGGCGGGCTTAGATGAAACGTCGTGCCTTGAGAGGGTAATGCTGCTCTAATACAGTCACCGACTAACTCCACGACACACATCTCTCATTTAGGGTGGAAATATGAATCAGTGAGTGCTTGGATAAAAACAAAAGTCGAAGAAATGTTTTAAAGGATTCCCCTGGCTCATCTATCATCATCAAAAAACAAAATAAAACCTCTTTTTCTAAGTCGCTATTCTCGACAGGTTGGTCGTGGCCGTCGGTTGAGAATCAGTAGAGAACCTACGTGTCAACTACCTTGAAAAATAATGTGATGGTTTTCCCTTTCCTTTCACACCTCAGTGCTGGAGTCCGGAGTTCATATTTGGTACTACATAGCGCCGTTGCCCACTCTCACGTCAGAGGGGCTACTACGAAACTCGAAAATCAAAGTTCGTATCACACCGTCCCTTTTACTCGCGTACTTGTATTAAATGACATAAGCAAAGGACGGCAACATACGAAGTTCGAGTTTTGCACTTCGTAGCACGGCACGGCCAGATTCCCTAGTCGCCTTTTACGACACCCATCGGAAAGCCATGGGTCTGTCTTATTCTATAGTCGGCCCGGGGAACCTTGATTCCTATGACAGTTCATGTTAGTGATGGGTCGTGTCGATGTAACTTAACTTTTTTATAGGCAAAGGCGTGACTTGCATTCAGCCACGTTGGTAAACATGTTTTTAAAAATATAATCTGCATTTCAAATGTTTGTTATGTTGTTTTAGTAATGATTTAAGTTTTTTGGCATAGATTAAGTAAATAAAACGAAAGTTTTCCAAAAATAAAACTGCATCCATTTCATTTTCTTATCAAAATTTTTTACCCGGTAAACACGCGTTCGTTATGGGAACCAGGTCATTTATATATTTTATCATGAAAGTTTGTTACATTGTGCGCTTGCGAGATTATTTTGCTCGCGAACAACTCGAAAAAATCGAACACTGAAAGCGTACAGTTACGCACTAGTCGATATCTTCCAAACGAAGTAAGTTTTGCAGGGCGTAAACGTAAAGTCTGATTGAGATAATTTCTTGTAAATGTTAATATTTGTTATAATTCCAACGGAATATCATTGTAATGGCATATATCTACATAAAATTAATAAATGTAATTTTTAGACGCCTCCAATTCGATTCTAATGTAACGGTGACGCCACTACAAGGTTGTGTCGTGGGAATAACTGTCAGTGTCATAGGGATCAAGGTTCCCCGGGCAGACTGTAACACCGGGCACGATATGAACGAAATAAAATAGATAAATACTCTAGAGTAGAGAATTATTATTCCTAATATATACTGTTCATATTACCTCGACTCTTCAGCCATATTGCAACGGTCGTTCGGCACGAGTTCAATTAGTGGTATCACACTCGTTATTATTTTATTACTTGATTTAAATATGTTAGTACTAATAGTATTAGATAAGTATGATATTCTAGTAATATAAGATAGCCAACTTAGAAAAAGTTAAAAACCACCGACGGCGAAACTTCAGAAAATGAAAAGATAGTCCTTAAGACATGTGTATTTTAATTATTTTGAGCTCCTTATGAACAAATGTAATAAAAACAATAATAATCACTAAAAGCCAAAATAAACACATACTGCTGCATTAACAACGCTCCACATATTTTCGCCACAAAAGACGGACGCGGCAAAGCATCCAGAATATCTTAAGGCACAAATTGAGTTTGCGGGTAGGCTAACAGTAATGTGACGTGCTATCCGGTAACGCGGTCGTAAGACTTTTACACTAGACGCAAACGTAAACGTGATAAAGAGAGGAGATCGTGACTTGCATGCCGTTTACAAATTCAGTGGTATTTACGTGATCCTTGGCCCCACATTCGAAGTTTGACGCATGAAAATCTAGTCGCCTACGTGTTTCGTGTAAGTCAAATCAATCAACCTATTTTCATGACGCGGTATTTCTGTTCCTGTCCTATGTTTCTGGTTGTGGTTGTGATTCGAATAAATGCATGTACTTGTATTAAGTTCTCAATTTAATACAAGTACCTGCATGGGCGACCAAACTCCGCTCGGGCTTAAAACTCAGTAACCAGCGTTTTCCCAGAGATAAGACCAAGCTAGATCGATTTTCCCTGAAAACCCCTACATACTCGTACTTTCATCGAAATCATTGAAGCCGTTTCCGAGATCCCGAAATATATATATATATGTATATACAAGAATTGATCTTTTAATGGTATTAGATAGATTGTCGCTTTGGAAAATAAAGTTATTAGAAGTTGTTCAGTATTGCCAGATGTCAGAGCCTTTACCTCTTATATTTTTTATTCACGGTGGCCACACCTTAATTGTTTTTAAACTACCGACATCCGAATAACCGCTCCCCTCCACTTTTTCGATAACAAAACCAGCTGACTCGTCAGCTGGAGCGCCATTCATTCTCTATTTTTTAATATTATTTTAAGAATTTGAATTGAACAGCCGTTACGCTGCCCAAACTTTACAAGCTTTCCTTCAAAACCGTAGTTTTTAAATTTAACGTAAGCTCAGTGCTGCTGCTGAAGCCTCCCTGCACCCCTGCGCTGATCTGAAGGCTAAGTACGACACCAGAGTAAGAGTTAACAGTGATTCCGGAGGAGCTGAAGACTTCGAGCCAACGGTGCCGTTACCGACGCCCTAAGATCCTGCCCTGCAGCAGACGAGGAGTTCTCAGGTGAGAGCTTCCTACAGCAGCTATTATTTCGCGTTGCTTTTTCATTTTATTTATTAATTGTCGCGGACGCCATATTTTGCTTCCGGCACGTTCCTTCACCATCCCGACTTTCCTCTCGTTGCTCTTTCGAAATTTCTATACAGTCCACTTCCCTTTCTCGCACAGAAGTATTTGTTTTGATTTTCTTTTTATGTGAGAATCCTCGTTTGATACAACTTATTAAAAGCCTTATTTTTAAGGTTCCGTAGCCAAAATGGCAAAAACGGAACCCTCATAGTTTCGCTATGTCTGTCTGTCTGTCTGTCCGTCCGCAGCTTTGCTCAGGGACTATCAATGCTAGAAAGCTGTAATTTTGCACGAATATATATGTAAACTATGCCGACAAAATAGTACAATAAAAAAATCTAAAATATTTTTTATTAGAGTACCTCCCATAGACGTAGTGGGGGTGATTTTTTTTCTCACCCAATCTTAAAGTGTGTGGTATCGTTGGATAGGTCGTTTAAAACCATTAGGGGGTTGCTAAAACAATTTTTCGATTCAGTGATTTGTTTGCAAAATATTAAACTTTAAAGTGCAAATTTTCATTAAAATCGTGCGTCCCCCCCCCCTCTAAAATCTAAACCGGTGGATAGAAAAATTTGAAAAAATTCAGGATGGTAGTAAGTATATCAAACTTACAAGGAAAACTATTATTAGTAGTTAGAGTAAATAGCAGCCTAAGGTATAAAATATACCTCAACTTGGAATATTCTGTACAAAATATGAAATCCTTAGAAAAATATTACTTATTTTTTTCGTAATGACTACGGATAACGGACACGCTCTTGGCCGGTTTTATTATGAGCTTTTATTGCTGTTTTTTTTCCTCACTGTAGATAAAATTCTAATTACATTATTTGAAGACTACCTACTGATAAGTAAATGAACATTGCACGTTTTATAAAGGCTTATAAAAACAACAACCTCCCAAACATTCATTTATGTAATTAGAGCAGCATTACTAAAAAATGCGCTGCAAATTCTGCAAAAGCGTCAGTCTAGTGCATTAATTTTCAACTCATTCAGTGAAATGAATGCGATACGCGAATGAACGTGCATCCATTGATTCGTTCATTAAATCAACTCCACGTCTTTTTCACTTCCACGTGATAAGCTTATGAAAGAAACAGTTAGATCGAACGAACCTTTTCGGCAGAATTGAAAAGTTCGTTTGAGCTCTGTGAAATTATAATTAACATTACGTACGCCTCAAAAAATTTGATTAAAAATATTTCTTAATAAAACTGGTCCTCTCTTTAATTACATTTTTCTTAAGAGCCTCAAAGTGAGAGTTGGCGCGTTTGTTATTTGATGTAAGTAATTTAAATAAATTATTGATGATATTAAATAAATTTAGCGTTTTGCTTAAAAACTAGTTTGTGCTGGATGATGGGAGTGTGCTAAATCATATTTTACCGCCATAATGAGGTACCTACAATTTATGAGAATACAGTCATTTTTATATAGATTATTTTGTTTCGTACTTGTTGCTGCAGTGTCTACGAATAAATAGGTTATATTATATTATACTGGAATTTAGTACGCAAATTCCCAATTAAAAATTAAGTGAAAACGTTATAAACATTGTTCCTTGTCACATTTTAAATTAACACATTCGCGGCCGCATTAAATGTAGCGCGTAGCAGCGTTTTTCCGCTTTGTAGCGAAAACTGCCTACGAATAGAGAACTCGCCTAGCTAAGTTAATTCAGTATAAGTACCTAGAAATATTTTTTTTATCTCAGCGTCGTCGGTGTCGGGGGACCGCTAAGGTTAATTCTTCGCAGATGAAGTCGCGGGCAACAGCTTGGTAGTGCATGATTAATTCTTTTTAGTTGTTTTTTTTGCGTCGTTTTTAAGTCGGCGTTTTTTTCGGGCGTTTTTTTTTATTTTTGCTGGCGTTTTTTGTGTCGGGGGTTTTTTAAATGTTCACTTCTCGTACTCTTTAAACGTTACTTTAGTCTCTGCATATCGGGATTAAAGCTCCTCATTAATCTTTAGGGATTAAAGGTTTTTTTTTAATTTACGTTGGAAACCCTAAACAGCCAATCACGGTGTTTGTGGAAAGAGGATTTTTAGGGCGTAGAAATAGCCTCAATATGATATCTGTGCAAAAATAAAGATCGAATCGAATCATGCAGACCCTATTTTATCAAGCATCAGATACTAACCGTTACCTCCATATACATTTTTGAATCAAGTAAGTTTGTCAGAAAATACATAAATTTATACTCACCAAAAGCAACAACTACAATTAAAAGAAATAATCGGAATCTAAATCAACTTAAAATGCCATTTTCTAAATTAAAACTCGTCTCAGGTAGCTCCCATTTTATGACTATTAAAATCTACAATCACCTTCCGAACTGTATAAAAAACCTTGAAAGCCCACATTTATTTTGTAAGCATCTAAAATTGTTTTTAGTCAACAAATGTTATTATAGTTTAACTGAGTTCTTTAATGATGTCAGTAAGTAGAAACCTAAATATGTAAAATAATTAGATAATAAGCTACTATATATGTTTGAAGTATAATCATTAATTTGTAACCATAGATTTATTTTATGTAAAACAATTTATAAAATGAAATAGTTAATTGGCCCTCTAATATTGCTGTGTCCTAACAGGGCGTCACATGTATACCTGCCTGTTTATAATTCCATCTATGTTTGTAATGTGATATGCAATAAATGAATGAAATGAAATGAAATGAATATAAAAAACACGATTTATTTTCGTGAAACAATTAATAATCACGAATATGAATCTATTTAAGTAATTACCTTCTATATTAAGGATTAATGTATTTTACTATGCATAATCCAATCAGTTTTAAAATAGTTCTCAATTTTGAACCTTGGCTAAATATGCAAGCATTTAAAGCGTCACTTCAAAAGCAATAAAATAAAAGAAAAAACCGCGTAACAATTTTTTTTTGCTATTTGTATTTTGAATAGATGTCCGTTAGTCGAGCGTACGTTTTTAAAAAGTAATTTGTAATTTTCAACAGAACGTTGTTTTTTTCCTCGCATTCAAAGTGAAAAGTAGACTAAACAACCATAATGACCTCAAACTATAGCCACCCGAGCACAGCGTGTCATTATGGCTTAGTCCCTTGTTGAACAATATACTATTTATTGCATCTATTAGTTTTTCTCATGAGTATCTCCAATTAATACAACAGCAGTTTTCAAACTGCTTTTTATAGGTATTATCTCACAGAGTAAAGAACTAAAAAGAATAAACCACGGCGAGAGCTCGGAAAAAATATCGGTGTCGCAGTAACTTTCATTGTGTCGATAAGAAATTCTTCGAATTACGTTTTATGCACTATATCCTTTGTTCGCCAAGAGCAATATTAACTTATATTTTTTTTAATCAAATACATTTTTTCGTAGACAATGATTTCCAATACATTTTTTCGTAGGTACTTTGAAGTCGGGATGATACATTTTGATGATAGTTTATAATTTAAAAAAGTTATATTTAAGAAAAATGAATCGGAACGTGGAAAGATAATTTTGATTGTTTAATTGAAAATTTGCGAATAAATTTCCCCTCATATTCAGGAAAATTTTCAATTTTCATTTTTTATTATTATTTAATATCAGTGTACCGTTTTTTATTTATTTACTCAATATAAGTGTATCGATAGTAGGAACTGGATGAACAGTTAGCGAACACCGAGAACGATTCTCTCTGC
This sequence comes from Choristoneura fumiferana, assembly GCF_025370935.1. Taxonomy (NCBI): domain Eukaryota; kingdom Metazoa; phylum Arthropoda; class Insecta; order Lepidoptera; family Tortricidae; genus Choristoneura; species Choristoneura fumiferana. The sequence continues at coordinate 11,425,289 of NC_133492.1, forward strand.
TGGCTCGTGCAGAGGCACCTACTTCAAAAGTAGAAAATTATTTTCAAGGTTTTTGAAGTCAGTTCCATTTTTTGTTAAAAATATTTTTTTTATTTTTCAATATTTCCATGCAATCCAAAGATAATGCCACCAGCAAAAAAGGCAGTAGGTATTTGTTTTTAAAATATTTTTTTACTAAAACAATCTTTTGCCCTTGATCTCCAATGCTCTGGCTGTTGACACCTTGTTGACACCAATATTGATCGATTTCAGGTTGCATTCGAGCTGCCCGTTACGAGAAATTTCATGATAATATTTAATTGATTGATAGTGCTGGCTGTCAAAGCAAACTATAATAGGGTCACAGGTCGAATTGTATTAGAAGTAACAGTTGCTATATACCTATAATTATTGTAGGTACAGTCAAAGAAATTAAATCACTACCCAGGGTGGAACCTTTGTGCTACTAATGTCATATTGATATTCCATACATCTGCTGAAGAAATCATGACAAAAATGATTATGAAAATGTTTCCACTTTGAGACGTAAATTAATTTCCTTGGCTGTAAATTCGAGTTCATAAACTTGTAAGCAGAAATTTGATCAAAAATATCTGAACACGCTTCTACGCCGTTAACAATACAGTCATGTTCAGATATTTTTGATCAAAATTTTGCTTACAAGCTTATGAACTTGACTGTATCTTCTTTTATAAAACTGACAGGCATTAAATAAATAAATAAATATCACGGGACAATTCACACCAATTGACCTAGTCCCAAAGTAAGCTTAGCAAAGCTTGTGTTAGGGTACTAAGCAACGGATAAATATAATTATATAGATAGATACATACTTAAATATATATTAAACACCCAAGACCCGAGAACAAACATTCGTATTTTCATACAAATATCTGCCCCGACACGGGAATCGAACCCGGGACCTCAAGCTTCGTAATCAGGTTCTCTAACCACTTGGCCATCTGGTCGTCCAACATTGCATTGGCATTGTGTCCATACCTTAGAGATATTGTTGTTAAAATTATGAGATTAACAATCTGGTTGGGTTTTCAGTTTTATCATCATCATTATCATCATATGTATCAGCCGTAAGACGTCCACTGTTGGACATAGGACTCCCCCATACCTCATGTTGCTTCGGTTGGCAGCGGCTTGCATCCGATCATCCGTCCATCTCGTTGGTGGATGTCCTACGCTGCGCTTGCCGATCCGCGGTCTCCACTCCAAAACTTTTCGGCCCCAACGGCCATCTGTTCTCCGTGCTATATGGCCTGCCCGTTGCCACTTCAACGAGCAAATTAGCTTGGCTATGTCGGTGACCCTTGTTCTTCTACGTATCTTCTCATTTCCGATTCGATCCCGTAGAGAAACCCCGAGCATAGCTCTCTCCTTAGCTCGCTGAGCAACTCTGAGCTTTATAAGGGTTATAGTGAGCACCATGTCTCGGATCCATACGAGTATGTTATCAGTTTGGTAACTGGAAATCAAGGGTATATTTTTATTTTAATGACAACGAATGAGTTCAATGACATGCTTATACACATGAATGCAATATACTATCAAACCAATTGAATCGTCCAATGAAGAAACCTTTTCACAAAAGAGTCACAATAACATCGCATTGCTTGACAACGGAATTCATTTTGAAGCTTACTGTGAGAACATTCTATTAATTGGTCGAGATTTGATTCTCGACGCTGCGACAGATTTACTTTGGATCAGAAACCAACTTCGCTATCGTACTAATATTATAAATACAAAGTTTTGTGAGTATTTTATGTGTATGTATTTTATGTATGTATGTGTGTGACTGTGTGTGTTTATTTGTAACTCTTTCACACTAAAACGGCTAAACGGGATTGAATGAAATTTCTTTTGAAGACAGCCGTTGAAATTACTGGCACTTGAGGTATCCTATCTTAGGCCTCTAGGTTGGCAACGCATCTGCAATACCCCTGGTGTTGCAGATGTTAATTAAATGGGCGGTGGTGATCTCTTACCATCAGGAGACCCTCTTGCTCGTGTGCCATCCAGTCGCATAAAAAAAAGAAAAAAAATAGCTGGACATCTGGAATAACACATAGGCTACTTTTTATCCCGCTGTTCTCATGAGGTTGGGATAAAAAATTGATATCTCCTCCGCTAGACATTTTACAGTCATAAAATTTGATACTGTATATTAATGCAACGTCAATAAATATCACGTGTAATTTTTGGAAATTCTCACAGGAGTTTGGTGAAATCCGGGAATTTCAATTTAATTGCTGGATCTTATGATTCACGCCTGCTAATCCGCGGTTAAACTCTAGTAATTATATATTTAATTTATATTTTTCTGTAATCGAACTCTCAAAACTTTCAAGCTGCCACTGACTTGAATCACCGCGAGACTGTTTCCCATTACGATGTAAATTTATACGACCATCTGTGTAAAATTCAGTCGAACTCTCTGACTGCACAAACGTTTTAGAATGTTACGGATCGTTCCCAACTAAGTACGGGACGCCAATAGAACCTTAATGAGCGCTTTCGTGTATATTTTCGTCATTTGCATACATTTTGTGCGAAGTGTTAACTGGGTATGCATATTTGCAAAGAAATACTTAGACATATCATATGTTACTTTGAACGAAGTCGTGGTAACCTAGTGGTTTGAGTTATGTCCTCAAAAGCAGAGGATCGTGGGTTCGAACCCGAGCTCGGACCTCTAAGTTTTCTGATATGTGTAAAATCGCGTTGCTTACCAAAAAAACGTACCTACAACACGCTCAAAACGAGCAACTATACTAAATTGGCACAAAAAATTTACTAAACATTCTCCGAAAATCTACTGCAACTTTTTTGCTCAAGATACTAAAGGTACACCGCCGATACACTATTTAAAACTCGACGCCACGACACGCTTGCACACGCCCTCCAACACGTGACAGTACTGATCAGTCCATAAATTATTTATTATGGTCAGGTGCAGATAGAAACAGCGTGGGACGATGTGGCGTGGCGTCGCCTTTCAATAGTTTGTTTCCACCTTAAGAAACATTTTAATGTTTTAGAAAAATAAAGAAATACAGAATACAGAAAAAGGTTTGTATCGAACTCTTAATTTTTAATGTGGCTGAGAACCAGACTGGTCACTGAACGACCGCACGCAAAGGTCACTTGTTAGTTGTTACAGCCTGTACGTAGAATATTCTAGTACCCTGTAGAATAAGTATTAAGTACCCAGAATAAAGATCGATAGGAAATTTTTAAATAGTTTATATGTACATTCATTCAATTACATACTTTATGTTAAGGAAAGATAACCGTTGGGGGAGAAAAGTTGGTTGTCGAATGGCGGCCGCGAACCGGAAGACGAAGCGTTGGCAGGCCTTCCACTAGGTTGATTGACGACATCGTGAGAATTGCGGGCAACCGGTGGATGCAAGCGGCTAGTTGTCGTTCATTGTAGCGTTCAGCATTGGACGTCTTCTGGTTTATAAAGATGTTAAGGGACCTACTTTTTCCATTTCATTAACTTTGTAGGTCCAAATTGTAGTTCTCGCGAAAAATACAGGTTGTTTAGTTACTTATAAACAAATTTGCAGTAGTATTTTATTTGACTACTAACATGTGGTTAACATTCAGTGCCAAAATTGGTCCAGATTCCAAAAAATGTTCGACTATGGCTCACTGGCCGATTTACTCACCTGGCAGTTCTTGACAGCTGCAATATGTTCCTTGACCCTTTCGGCGACTGCTCGCTTTTTAACTTTATTAACGCCCGACATTTGAAAAGAAACGCCATCCGTCGTTGTCCGTATATTCGTATTTATATAGCTCGCGACTTTGGACAACGGAGTGTAAACCTATACTGCCTTTCAAAGTGTTTACCTAAAACTACCTACTAATTAGGTACCTACATACGAATATCATAAGATATCTGTACCACTACCATGAGTTTACAGTGACCGTACTCGATAGCGGCGGCGTAAATTATTTGTAGAGGCGCTGAACAATTCTCCATACAAATAATTCCATATTTTTCGTAGCGTCATATTTAAACATACGAGTATTTTTCGCCACTAGTAATAAGAACCGTATCAAACCGGATTCACTGGGACGTGCACAGGGCTATCGGATCGGTTCAAAGTTACATCAGACACGGTTGGTCGGTTCATTGGACTTTGCAGGAGGGACATTAATTTTCAGGCATTCGTATTTCATCATGGTTATAGGGAGCAAAGTAAACAATGCCTTTAAAGACTATAGATTATATATAAATTTAGATTGGACAGTCTTTAAGGTCTCTACCCATTACACCGTATCATACCATGACCGTATTAGCAAAGACAGCAACGTGTCAGACAATAGTACAGTGTGCATTAAGGGGATTACTAACGAGAGTAAATTAGAAGCCCGACGCCGGAGGCGGAGGACTTTTAATGACCCCAATTTATAATCCCCTTACGGCCCGTGATACACACAATTATTTTCATCACATTTCGAGGAAAAAAAATGCAAAAAATTAAATTATTTTGTGTCCAAACACTTCACAGCTCAGCAAAAGCAAGACGCTAAGAAAACAACTGAGTAAAATATAGCTACCCGCCAATACAGGGGGCTACTACAAAATTTTAAAATCGAATTTCGTATCATACCGTCCCTCTCACTCTCGTATTAAATAAAATTAGCGTCAGGAAAACGATATGAACTTCGATTTTCGAATTTCGTGGTAGCCCCCTGATTGTCACTTTTTTCGAACCGTGTTTAGTTTAGAATTTGAATGGTCTTACGGCCAGATTATTCCAACATGCTAAGAAAATATTTACTAAAATTATCCTGGATCCAGACAACCAATTTCTGAGATATTAATAAATATGAACAGACTAATGTAGGTGGCAGAGATAACAGACATGAGAAACGTGGAATTAATAGACAATAAATATTAAAAACAATTCAAAAATATAATATAAATTATATAAATAAACAAATACATCAAATATAATACCTATAAACTACATATATACTTAACACATAATATCAAAAGGCCGCATGTGAGAAAAGGAATTTAAAAAGGAAGTTAAAGAAACAATATAAACAAAAAACAAAAAGAATAGAGAAGGACCAAAAACTGGGGATTAATAACATTAAATAACATGGGCTACAAACTTTAATTAATTTACAGTATAAGATAAAATGTTAGATGAAAGGTCAATAACTCGTCGTCAAAGTAAGTTCAATTAATAGAAAAACAATTTAACAGCGCCCCGACCTCTTCATAAAGTAAGTCTTTCAGAGCCAGCTAATTAAGAAAAACTTTTGAAAGAATAAAAAAGCGCTGTCGGAGCCGATAAATGAATTTCATGAAATCGAACTCCATTTTGTCACAATTTTTTAATTTTCATTAGGTGCTTCAAAAGGTTTCTCTTTATTACAAATTAGCCTTAGCTCGCTGATTTGCGCCAGTGAAAGAATAAAGAAGGAACAGTAGTTCCCTATCCCGTGGGAATTTCGAATTTTTTTACATCTCTATGATGTTCAATGTCGAATTTCAATTCTCTATTGTCTTCTCTAAGTCCCAGTTATTTTGGCAGTACTGTACATTCTCTATTTATCATTCAGTCACGTTACAGCGGGGTGGCCTAGTGGTTTGACCTATCGCCTCTCAAGCAGAGGGTCGTGGGTTCAAACCCCGGCTCGCACCTCTGAGTTTTTCGAAATTCATGTGCGGAATTACATTTGAAATTTACCACGAGCTTTGTGGTGAAGGAAAACATCGTTAGGAAACCTGCACAAACCTGCGAAGCAATTCAATGGTGTGTGTGAAGTTCCCAATCCGCACTGGGCCCGCGTGGGAACTATGGCCCAAGCCCTCTTGTTCTGAGAGGAGGCCTGTGCCCAGCAGTGGGACGTATATAGGCTGGGATGATGACTAATATTAAGGATGTGGATTACTTACTAATTATAAAGATACCAATAGATACCTATTTTTTTTAGAGAATGCCGAATCATTTACCCGTCGCTCTATTACGATATAGTTGAGATGTTTAGACTCAATTCTCAACTAAGGGATCCTATACATTCCTGTATTTTTTATGTAATTTTAATTTTTAATCAATTCATTTTATATTTCCTTGGTTATCCTAGCGATGCAATCTTCTTGACAATGATGATCTTCCGAAAACGCTGGTAGTATAAAAAACCGGCCAAGAGCGTGTCGGACACGCCATAATAGGGTTCCGTAGCCATTAAGAAAAAATCAAGTAATATTTTTCTAAGGATTTCGTATTGTGTACGGAATCTTCCAAGTTTAGGTATATTTTATACCATAGGCTGCTATGAACTCTTAAACTGCTAATAATTCTCAAGCAATCTTAGCCGTTATAATTTTTTTTGTTTTGATATACATACTACCATCTGAACTTTACCACTTTGTCGGCTATATCGGCATGTATATTCATGCCAAATTACAGCTTTCTAGTACCTACTAACGGTCTCTGAGCTTAGCCGCGGACGGACAGACAGACACACAAATAGACAGACAGACAGACATGGCGAAACTATAAGAGTTCCTAGTTGACTACGGAAACCTAAAAAGGGGATATGACTGCTTCAACTTATTAAAATTATGAAAACAGGTGCAAAAGTAGCGTCATTTATTAGATATTTAGCGTAATATACCATGATAACATTCTACTCCTCTTATTATCAATAATTATTTTCATCTATCAGTTTTTTTTGTCACAATATTTAATTGGACAATAGATTTTAGCTAAACATTTGCATGCCAATATGGCTAAATATGTGAATCTGAAGCTCTGTCAGCTCATAAATTAACACTCATTAAGCACCATACTTATACTTAACGTATAAATTATTGATTGATTGATTTGTTTTTCAATCAATTTCAAAAAGGAGTAGGTTCCCAGAGACTTTAGTCTACATTGCTAGCATAATAACATGCGACAAAACGATTCTTCCAAAACTTTACTTTAGAACAAAAACTACGCTGGCGTATTGTCGTAAGTTCACGCTGGTGATACAGTGGCGTTTATTGCTCGGCTATATGACATTAAAAACCGCTTAGCGCGCCGGCGGACCGACAACGCCAGCAATTTGGACACTGCCGGAAAAATAGAACAACGCTTGTTAAGAATTAAATGACTAGCCGCGAAATTGCACGGGGTTATAATAGCGAGGAAACAAACTATAGCGCCGTAAAACGTTAGGGTGGGCCCACAGTTGTAACATTTTGTGTAACTGGGGTCCATAGCGGCTCCCATAGTTATTGTAAGTCCGAATGTAATGTTTGTCAGAATGATCGTTTGTCATAACTCTTTCTTCTCTGAATCTAATAATTGATCAGAATTGTTATAAAACAAACCTAACCTAACCTATAGTTTTCTATAGGATGACGATTAAAAAAATTCAGAAAAATTTAAGGTTTCAGTGGGAAAAAAATATATAACAAACGATTATTCGGACAAAAATTACGGTATGACTTGCAAAGAGTAGGTATGCGAACTTTGGCGCGCTCCCGTGTAACTGTCTATAGTATCTCCGTCGCGTAGCATGCAAGTACCAAGATCACATAGTTTTATTGTTTGGTACCTCAGTAAATATTTATTTGCGTTTTACGCATCTGTACAAGTATCTCAACGTACCATAATAGGGCTACTTACGTACATATAAAAACAAAAAGAACTAACCTCAGATGAGATACCTTATAATATATAAGTTACTACCTAAATAAAACAATAAAACCTAGTTTATCACAAAAGTCCAATATACCTTAGTTAGTATAAACGGAACCCTAACCTAACTTTGTTGTCTGTCCTCAATTTCGTTTTCTCTATCCCGACTGTACAAATACCGTAGGTATTCGACTGTATTTAGAAGTAAATCTAAGGAACTCTTTAACATCAAACACTTTTTCAACAGCCCGAATTACCTCACTTCAAATACTTGGATGAAATTGAAGCTACTTACCTCAACCACAACCTCAACGTAGCGTAGGTAGCAGTAATGTATATGAGTAGGTAGGTAAATACATAAGGGATATCGATTCCATTCTATTATTACTGTAACAATTGCAGTCACCGGCCAAGAATGACGTTTCGAAGTAGACCTAAGACAGGTTTAACAATACGTAAAGCTTTCTGGAAGTGGCTAGGATAGACAGGACACCTGAAGGGACACCTAGAAAAATGTGCACTCGAAAATACAAACGCGCAAGTTGTGGAAAGTTTCCAAAAAGTTGGAAAAGTTCTCGGAAATTTGTGGAAAATTTTCTCAAGAAATATAGGATTTTTTAAATTATAGAAACAGAAAGTTGCAACTTTCCGAAATTTTACTACCTATATGAAATTTCAGCAATTTCGGAAAGAATAATTAATCAGCAATTATAATTTTATTGACGCTGATTGTACCTAATACACTAAGTACCTGTACATTTCGAATCAAGATAGTAAGCTAGCATTGGCAATTTAGCAACTATTGTTTCGTGTGTACCTACAACTCCGTTTCTAGCTACTCATATATGGCCGAAGCCCGAGTTGCTGACACTATCCTAGCTTGAACTACATTTTTCAAGCTCAGTTTTTATAAATCGGAGAAATACATTTTTTGAAGGCGTCTTCCAACAATATTACATCGACGTCAAATCTATTGTATGGTTGGCAAGTCTGACCCCGGTCTGGGAGCAAGCTTTGTGGCTTAGGATAATAAGAACGGCCACGACGCCATGTTGCTCCGACGGCCATTGTTGTCGCCGACACAATCCACCTCCACGGCCAGACATGTTGCTGACAGCCGAGGCTTTGAACAAAATTAATACTTACTTCTTGCAAGAAACGTATCCAAAGGCGCATTTGCATTCGTCGGAAAGATATTATATTATATTGTGGGTTCGAGAGATTTTGGAAGAGTGCATTTACATAACTATTTTTAACGTCGATCGAGGGTCTATGCATTAATTATGTGACTCCAATTTCACCAATCATTTTTTGATCCTCCCCGCCCCTTTACCATACGCCCCCTTGTGCAATCTAAGGGATATTCGAAATTTGTAAAAGACTCCATACGCTCATTCTCATTGATCCATGGACAAGCATGTATCATTCACATAATTATTTATACCTCGGAGTTCTGCTCCTAAACTTTCTGTAAAATACGTCCAAGACATGTTTTCTTACTCGCTAATTGTCAAGACATCACCACAAGCTTGTCCAGTCCAGATGACAAGATTATCGAATTTACTCGCGCGTTTGGAATCACGCGATCGTGAGACAGGATACTGAATAAAGGTTCAGACAATCCGTCTATACGTACGTACGTTTACACGCGTTTTGCACGAAAATGCATGCATACGGACGGAATATTATATAACAGGTATCTCACACTTGCGCGATTCAAAACCCGTGAGTACTCGCGCGTAAATGGCACCATCTGAACAAGGTCTAGCTTATTGGGCGCATGTAACCAGCTTTATCCTAGTTTAGCTTGATTGTAATTTCTCAGTTTCAGAAACCTTACCGAATGGTTTTGCTCCATCAAGTCTTCTCCAACCAAAAAAAAAATTCATGTTAAATATTCAATAATTTATGGCATAAATAATTTATTTTATAAAACAACGTAATAGATCACTTTCTTACATGAACATGCAACAATACATCGAGCACCCTTTCCTTCGTTGACGTCATGAAAGCTTCTATCTTGGCAGTGGCAGTGGAACCTCTTGGAACGCTCGGAGCCGGGGAGGGAAATACCTTAGGAATAGGTCCTAAATTGAAATAACGGTACGTTCCCTGAAAAACCAAAAAAATATCATAAATAACCTCCGTACCTAGGAAATTTTCTCGGGATTTAATTAAACTGTGGTTTGACTATAGAGGATTGGGAAGAAAGAACTGTCATGCAATGTCCATAAAAATAATTAATCATTTACCGCAACGTTTGAGACAAACCATACACCGATTTTCAAATTTAGACAAGAATTGAAACAGTGTTGACAGAAATGTGTTTTATTCTGTAACAGATTATTTTAACTGTGATACAATTATTTAATTATTTTTATTCTCATTTAAGAATAGAGTTTTTATTCGAAATTCCAGAAAAAATACCCTTCTGTAAATTAATTTATCTATATATAAAAAGAGAAGACCTGACTCACTAACTCTTTCACGCTCAGCCTAAACCTTTGTTCTTAAAAGCAGATTTTTAGGTTCCGTAGTCGAAACGACAAAACGGACCGTCCATATATCACACACAGGCATTTTACTCAAGAACTACAAAACATTATATGGATGAAATTAAAAATTCTCATTTAAATATTCTGATCAGTTGACATTTTTATCATAATTATCCTCTTTAGACATAATACCTATACATAATATTATTTTTATTTAATTTTTAGATTATAAAACTTTATATTTTGCATGCTATTATAGTTAGCTGTGTGGAAATTTTTATTGCTATTATTATAACCAACAATTATTGAAAATAAATGAATTATGAATTATAAAAACAGGTGAACCATTATATCCTGAAAAATATTCCAGAATACTTAGCAGATGGTTATATAGTTTGACTAAGTTTCTATGAAAAGGTTTCACCATACATCACAATTACGTCGGTGATTCGAGTGTAGGTAGGAACATATACCTACCTACTTATTTTCAATAAGCTGTTGCCCGTGACTCCGTCTACAAATAATTTGTTTATCGCTATCCCGTGGGAACTTCGCAATTTTCCGAGATACAAACTATTCCAGGTATTCGAATTATCTCCATTCAGTTTTCATCAAAATAGGTTCAGTGGCTTAAGCGAGAAAAGGTAACAGAAAGACAGACTAGCAAACCGACAGATGGACAGACAGACAGAATTACTTTGGCATGACCAAGGAAGTAAGGATTTACTTACTGGCTTTACAGAACCAACAGACTAAATATGAGTAAAATGAACGGCAAATACATTCAAGTTTTTCACAGAACATACATTGAGTTTTAATAAACTACGACTAGGATCTGTATACCTAAGCCTCGGTTTCAATAAGCAAAATTAAAATGTAACGGCTGGCATAAAACAGCAACAAGTTTATGGAACAATGAACGTTTATTGTGGCTTTACAATTTAATTAACTTTCTTGTTACTCTCTTGAACCAAGAAGATGCAAATATTTTGTTTGTCTCTAGGGTTTCGTACCTCAAAAGGAAAAGTAGGTAGAATCACTTTGTTGTCCATCTGTCTGTCTATAAACCTTATGTTCTCAGAAATGCGTGTAAATATGAGTCTGAAATAGGAAGTACTTAAAGTTGTCCTAGAAACTTGAAATTTGGTATGGTTTGGTTGAAATTTAGTCAGCAGCAAAACTGGATAAGCACCGTAACCCCTCATTCACTTCTACTGCTGAATGTACAACTTGTAATAAATAATGTTAAATCTTAAATTGTTGTGCCTGTCTGCGTCTATAGTCACTTACTGTTATTATAAAATGAGCAGGCACCCCTAGCACTGAATTTTATATAATATTTGAAAATTGTACGAAACCGTTGGTGCGCAATTCCGATTCGCACTTACCTGGTTTTACTTTAAGTATTTTTTTTTAATAAAGTTGATGATTTTTTCGTAAATGTTTCATTTTCGACACATTTTTTTAGTGACATACATTCATACTTACCGGTAGGTATCAAATTTCAAGTCAATCCGATTACGAGAAATTGGTGAGATTTGACTTGCAAAATTTGATCCTCAGAATTCATACTATAAAATGGTAAGTCTTATTAAGCTTGTAAAAAGATTGCCAGCCTCTTAAAATTGCCGAGTCGGCGGTAGAGATTTTAGTAGCTGAATGAGTTACGTATTCCTAGAGTTAATGCCCATTAGAAAGAATGATAGAAAACAAATATTCGTGACATTTAAAGTTTTAAGAAGAGAAAAACGGAAACAGAGACAAATTGACACGAAATAATTGATGATTCCAACTGAGCATGGTGTCGAGCACGTTGGTCTTCCGTTGGAACAATTGTACGTAATTCAGCAAAAGAAACAGTGAACCCGACAATAACCCGAACCCGAAATATATCACAAAACACAACAGTATACCAAAAATATACAATGTGAAACCTACTACACTAAACTACAAAAAACAGCAACAATATTTAATGCAAAACATAACAATAATGTCTATAAAGACTTATTAATTGAATATTAGGTACTTACTGGTGGTACAGGACAATCAGTTAAATTCGAATTTTGATGCAAAAGCTGCACCATCCACAGTTTGTCGATTGAATTGCAGCCTTTCACTGATATGTTGAACGTATTGGCACCTTGAAGAGGATAGGAAACCACTATCTGAAATTTAAAGGCTTATTTTATCGTGTCGTTTATCACAGAGTTTCTATGGTCACCCACTAGCTTTATCATCAGATCAACTCCATGTCATAATAATATTGCATTGGCATCGGATTACGAAATGTAAGCACTTGTGCAAGTACGAGTATTTCGAATAAAAAACAATTTTAATTCTCATCCTCTTTGGTAATGGCAATGGCTGTTAGCGCGGTTCATTCGCGGGAAATTCGGCGGACTTCGTACGTTGTGTAATTAAATAATAAGAAGCTCGACTAGTATGACTAAATTTTAAACTGTATTATAAACCATGTTAATAGTGTTGAATACATAGTATGCTTTTTTTGTGTAAAAACAATAGGTAAACATGGTGATTACTGACGGTGCGAATTTGGCGAGCGCTTTATCAAAGTTGGCTTCATTGAGATTTGTGATTCATAAATTGCTACATTAATTTTGCACAAAAACGAATAAACCGGTGGATGCAATTAGCGAGTTGTCGTTCATTGTGGTGTTCTAAGGGAGGCCTTTGTTCAATAGTGGAAGTCCTGTTGATTCCTGGCTGATGATGATACCATTAGTTTAGGTACCCGAAGCTTTAGTTAACTATATAGGTAACCTTTTTGTGCATACAAAAGTAAAAACAATACAAAGTAGGGAAATAAATACATAACTGGAAACACCGACATAGCTGGGAAAATATGCAAGTGGAAGTGGCAATGGGCGGGCCATATCACTCGGAAAACAGATAACCAGGGGTCGGACAAAAAGTGCGGATGACGTAAAAATGACGTAATCTTGCACACAAGATGATGTTTTTATTTAAACATCCGTGTGACATGTAGTAACAAAAGTAGTAACAAAATAATCGTAAATAAATCAATGGAATTCAGTGAATAAAATAAATTTCATATCGTTTAATAAAGAGGTTGATAAATGATAAGTGATAATTAGATTGAAATCAAATCTTATAAGTGTTGAAATCATCGGCACTTTTTGTCTGACCCCTGCAGATAACCGATGGGGGAGAAAAGTCCACGAGTGCCGACGACGAACCGAGGACGAAGCGTTGGCAGGCCTCCCACCAGGTGGACTGACGACATTGTGAAAATTGCGGGAAACCGGTGCATGCAAGTGGCGAGTTGTCGTTCATGTGCATTCCGCAGTGGACGTCTTTCAGCTGATGATGATGAAATTCATAACCAACGTGAGTTGCTTCACATTACTAAGGTTAAGTATATCCAATAGAGTTCAGCTTAGGTTGGAGGGTGTTAAGGGCGCCGCGTACCTGGTTCTCTTGGTCCTCTTAAAATAGATTTTCGGCGAATTCATGGAAAACACAGGACATGTCCATGAAATAGAAGAGACTAGCATTGGTACTCTGATTTTGTGTTCAGACGGTGCTTTATTCAGGCACCAATTTAAGGACCTGGGTGCGACCATATCCACGACTCTCTCATTGAAGTAGCATGTCAAGAGGTCATTCATCATAAAATATACGCGCACCTGTCTCCGCCCACGCCATCCAACGCAGTCCCTTTTGGAATAACCTGAACTGCTTCTTCGGCCACTCCGCTCACATTGTGTTTGACCGCACTGACAACTCAACACAAGACAGCCACTTTACGCACGTCCCACAGATCGTCGAATTCTGGCCCTACCTTCTAGATAGGCTGGTGCCAAGAGTGGAGTCTCCTGTCCGTAAGGCCATGGTTTCTATAACCACGACCGAATGTTTTGTTCGGGAATGTTTGAGGGTAGATTCTCTGAAACGTCACCAGCAGCGGGATAAAGACACCGTTAATTCGTATGGTGCGACCATCCAGATGCCCTCGGTCGCGTGTGACGGGCCTGAGAAACCAGGGCCTTAGTGATAATAGGTAACAATAGAGCCGTTGAAAAGTCACCAACCCCGTCATGCGGTAGTAAAGCAAAATGGAGTAAAAGCCGTAGAAAAGCCACCCGTCTAGATAAACTAATCAGGATAAGTCCACAATCACAGGTATTTTATTCGGTAACTATGAATAAGAAGTAAACATTTTGATGGCATGTATCTTTTGTAAGCTGCTAGGCAGTCAAAACAATAACTGACTGATATAAATATGTCCACGCGGACGAAGTCGCGGGCACAGCTAGTCATTTAATAATCTTGTAAATATGTTTAAAAATATATATATATAACTCGTTGAGTTTCTTGCCGGATTCTTCTCAGCAGAGGTTTTTCCGAACCGGTGGTAGATTTTTTTTTGACATTCATAAGTGAGGAGTGTCTTTTCAAAAGGGCTTATTTCCACTTTGAACTTTTTTTGGGAAATTTAAGAAAACATAAATCCACGGTTTCCATTTCGATATTATTACTTTATTTTCGATATTGTATTTAAGTAAGATGACATAAATGTTACGGCACTACATACCTACTTTGTTTTATCTAACTAAATTATTATGTTAATTGACTATTAATTTTCAGATTTGAAGCCCTTTCGATGCGAACTTTTGGAATTAAGCCGTTTTGTTGTGGCATAACTATTTCGTTAGGTTTTAATGAAGCTGATTTCGAATTACTAACTATTTCTTTATATTACCCTTCATCCTATAATAAGAATATTATCGCAGAATAACTAATAGTACTAATATTATATTGCTTTGATGGTTAATGGTTTCGATATAGCGATTATTGTTAAATCTCAAAAGCAATTTTGGTGTCATAATCATAATCATAATAAATAAATAAAATATCAGCAAATTCTTCCAATGAAGAACACGTTTCTAATTCTTTTTTTCCTTTACCTGTTTATTTTTTAGTAGTCAGCTTCAAATTTCGAAGTCTACAAAAAGTTATAATTTAACGTAAATAATAAGTGTATATAGGTACGTAGATAATAAGTGTGCATAAGGAAGAATTAGGCCCTTTTGATCCGAACCTATGTAATATATGTGAACCTTTTTTTAAAAAGACCACTAGGGGCATTTTACAACTTTAACTTCAAAGAATATTGGTATTTTTCTGTTTTAAGCAGACAGACAATAAGCCCTTTTGAAAAGACACTCCTCAAGTACTTATATAGGTATTTGATATAGACTAAATTGCATGAATAAAGATATTTTGACTTTGACTTACATACAAGTTTTTTTTTTTGATGCAATGGGACACTACGAATTGGTTTTCGCATCCCGGTGCCCTCCGTGGTTAAGACGATGCTTAGACACTGCATGTCTTCAGTCACTATCCTATCGCCATTTCTCCTTATTTCATCATTATCATAGCAAATGTAGATAACAATGGCAAGTTAGTTTAGCGACGTATACTGGGCTGTATTAAATTAAGTTCTCTCTTGTAGAGACGATCCCGGCAGACAACCAGAATTTCACTATCAAATTTGTTACCAGTACCACTAACATGAGTTTACAGTGACCGTACTCGATAGCGACGGCTAAATTATTTGTATGGAGAATTGTACAGCGCCTCTACAAATAATTTACGCCGTCGCTATCGAGTACGGTCACTGTAAACTCATGGTAGTGGTACAGTATTGTTTTTGCCAGTGCCTATTGTTACTGAACTTACATGAGTATGCCAAATTTCAGCTTTAATCGAAAAGTTACTTACGGTCACATTGGTGTCCCATGCATGAAAGAAAGTAGCGGTCAGGTTAGTCTTGTAGGGATCGCTGTTTCTGCGTCGAAACATTTTCACTTCAACGTTTTCCAAGTACTTTGGGTTCGCGTATTTCATCATCGATTTGTCTTTGATTGCTTGACTCTGGTTTAAATAAGTAAAATTAGACATGTTTGATACATAATGGCATTAGGCCGCGATTGCTGTAAATAAGCTCTAGATATTTTGATGCTTTATACACGGGTAGACTGGAGAAGTTTAAGTCAGTAAAGGTTATCATGGTTAAATCATAAGTATATCATATATTTAATAGTACATAATTAATCGCCGATCTTTAAGAAATAGATGCTTAATACAAAAAAATAAATAATAAATCAAAGATGCCGAAGCCATTTCAAATCCATACTTTAGTATGATTTATAATATTAATTATAAATGCGAAAGTGCGTGTGTTTGTATATTTGTCCGTCTTTCACGTCCGATTTTTGGCATAAAGATAGTTTATGGGCCATGACATAGGCTACTTTTAATCTCGAAAAAATGTACAGTTCCCAAGGGAACAGCGCGCGATGACCGAATTTTACGCGGCTGAAGCCACGGGCAAAAGCTAGTGCTTATTATAAATGTGTAGGTAAGTAACTCATATCTGTCTATCTATCAGTCTAATCTGTTACCTCTTTCTTCACGCTTAGACCTAAAGACCTGGAACCGTATAAGTTCAAAAGCATTACGGGCCACATTAACGTTCGTCGTTTCGTTTCTTTAACTTCTCTATTATAGCATAGGTACGTAATTTAAAAAACTTTTCTGAAGTCGTAATAGTAGGTGCCCATTTAAATATATTATTTTCCTATCCTCAGAGAAAGAATCATTATAATAAGAAATTTACCAAGGTGAGAAAGAGTTTCTTACCTTTCCTGTAAAATTGAGAAAAGTAGGTACAAGACAAATACGTTCATCTCATTCTTACAGCGCGATTTAGTATTATAAAGTACTAGCTTTTGCCCGCGGCTTCGCTCGCGCAGAATTGGTATGTAGCTTAAACCTTTTTTGATCCCACAGGAACCATACATTATTTCGGGATAAAAAGTAGCCTATAATGTTAATCCAGGGTACCGCGGGTGTGGCTTGTAATACGAGCAAAAAATTAAAACACAGATCGTCCTCGTCAAACTAAACAACATTAGTTCAGCGACTTTTAAAATAATGGAATTTTTGAATTTTCCTTTTTTCATACAAATTAAATAATGCTATCAATGTACGCCATCCTAGAACACAACTCTCCCGTCGCCTGTAACGGTAAAAACATCAAGCATTTTGTTTTACATTGCTTCTTCGAATAAACTTAAAAGTGTAATAAAAATTAAAAAACTAATTATTTTTAAAAGTCGCTGAACTAATGTTGTTCAGTTTGAGGAGTATATAATCTATGTTTTAATTATTTGCTCATATTACAGGCCACACCCGGTATATTACCTGTATGCTATGCCACATGCAAATCCGTTCAGTAGTTTTTGCGTGAAAGAGTAACAAACATCCAACCATACAAAGTTTCGATTTATAATATTAGTAAGTTAATATTAAGTTATAATACTTACTGTTGATATTGGAGTTTCAATTTAACGCCTTATGAAACTTCGCAGATTTTTTATTACTTACGATGAAGTTTTTGATAAGGCCTTAGAATTTAGAAAGAAAGAAAGAAAGAAAATACATTTATTCACAACACAAGACACAACAATAGTATTAAGTACAAATAGACAACACGAAGGAAATCATTGCGGTTTCTAACGAAGAATTTTTACGAAGATCAGCAAAAAATCTCAACTTACCCCCTCTACGAAGTTACAACACATGAAAATAATAATTACGTTTAATATTCTGAAATATCTCCAAATATCGCAAGACTTTGAATTATTTTTAACTGACATTATTAAACAAAAACACTATTACAATCCTACCGATATGTTATATTGCACTTCGTTCTAATGATTTTTGTTGATGATTGAAATTCAAATGTCTAACTGTCGATGTAAACAAGATAATTATAATGTACCTTCCTGATGCTGGCATTAAAATGTCATTAAACTTTTCAAATTGAGCTTGATCAGAGTTTGATTAGATACTTGCACCTTAATTGTTAGCCTACATTCAGGTCAATACGAGGTCAATACCTATCAACTAATAATTATCTATTTATAGAAAAAGTTCGCCTTTTTACCTTGGTTTATCAATGTATTTAATAGTGTACGTTTATCAAATAGCATACTTGTAACATTAATTTCCATGTAAACCATTATGAGTAGTAGTAGTGTATATAGGGCGTCCTGAGGCACGGCGGACGGATGACCTTAAGAGGATCGCTGGCGGCGGATGGATGCGAGGGGCTGAAGACAGAGTATTGTGGCGCGCCATAGAAGAGGCCTATGTCCAGCAGTGGACTGCTGTAGGCTGATGATGATGATAATGAAACCATTATGAGACCATTTTAATACCTAGAATGTTGATCACGCTACTTCCAAACAAAACGAGCGCTTTTGAGCATCGTAAGCATGTAATCTTACCTTGTCTTTAAATATTATCAATAAGTTTAATTGCTTAATGAAATCAGAAGTTTCTTGAAAACACTTTCATTTTCCTCGCCGAAACATTAAATTGACATTCGAAGTCCACTCCGCGCCATGTAGCTCCGGCGAACTTTTATCGGCGGAATTTCGAACGATGTAAAACTCCATTAAAACACTTGTGATAAATATTGTAAATCTTTAAATTGTTTATTTTGGGCGTAAACAGAAAATATTGCTACGGGTTTGGGTGAAATTAAAAACTTTTAATTGAATATTAGGCAGCCGAGCGGCGCCCGCGCTGACGCGCTTCCTTTGCTTCCCTCATCAGTCTACGCCTGCTCACTTAAAACTTTAACAGATTGAAGTTCCGGAAAACAGCTTTTAAAAAACTGAAGGTAATTAAATTGGAAGGTTTAAACTTGGAAAGTTTCTTTCATAACTTCATGGAACGCTCAAAAGGCGCTGATTTTTAACTATGAGATAATTAAATAAATTACTTGACTAATTCTGTTCTAGGTACTACGTTAAAAATGCCGCACATGATAGCTGTTTCGGTGGTAGAATTTGATTGATTCGATAACTAAGCAACGTCTTACAGGTAGGTACAACTGTTATTAATCCTATGGTTACTTATACCTCAAAACTATCTCGGATATGTTCTCGCACAAAATCAAGGATGCCTAATTTTTAAATGAATCTATATCTCCGCTATGGTATCCAATCATTTGGCAACAAACGTTTCAACAAACATTAATTTAAAACTTTTGTTTCACAAATTAATCGTTTTACAAAACCACATTTAAGATTGGTTTTTTGGAATCTTTTTGTATTTTTTATTTCAATTCCAAATGTTTACTTTTACGGTCATCCCGTAAAACCGAAATTGAAAATACAAACTGAAATATAGATGCACAGAAAAATAAGACCATCACTGGGAACAAGACCATCCCAGTGATGGTCTTATTTTTCTGTTTTTTCTGTACATCTATATTTCAGTTTGTATTTTCAAGACCACATTTCACAAATTGACCATTTCACAAACTGTTTATTTGATAAACCATCATATTACAAATCATTACTTGGCAAACTATTATTATTTTCATTTGGCAAAACCACGTTTGTCAAATCAACGTTTAGCAAAAAAATGTTTAATAAAATGCATCATTTGGCAAACACTTTATATTTTATGTAAGACAGCTGGTGAAATTACTGGTACTTGAGGTATTCCATCTTAGGCCTCTACGTTGGCAACGCATCTGCAATACCCCTGGTGTTGCAGATGCTTTTGGGTGGTGGTATCTCTTACCATCAGGAGAACCACTTGCTCGTTTGCCATCCAGTCGAATAAAAAAAAATATCCCATTATTATATACTTAGCTTTCATGTATGTACTTACATGATCCTTTATATTTCCTAAAAAATCGAGGTTGTAAATCTCATTCATTCCGGTTCAGCCAGCGGCTAGCCCCTAATAGCGGTCCAAGATCATGTGAATTATTTTAGGTCCTCCCATAAAGGAAAGTAAGAGTACTTCACGTCACCGTAACTCGACAGGAATACACCCAGCAGCGCACTAAACATTATCGTAAAAATCATAGAACTAACATTTCTATTCCGGCAGCAGCAGAGGATGTTCCAAGGGTACTCTAAAGACCCGCAAGTGTTATTGTGATGGGAAGGACAGATGGCATTAATTAAAGCTGATAATAAGTGTTTGTCAACAAATTTTAATTGCAATAAAAGTGTATTTATTTATGGACTAAAATAAAATTATAGCTATTTATAAGCATTTAAATTCACGAACCGAAAGACGAAGCGTTGGCATGCCTCCCATTTGATGGACTGACATCGGTGGTCGCTGCTATAATAGCTAGAATTGCCGATCATGGGGACATAAATATTGAGTCCTTAGTTATGAAATCCACTTCAGACTAAAACGCCAAGCTACATAATGTGGTGTTCACAGAGTCATTGAATTGCATTGAATTGATAGGTGTTGTAGATACTACTAAACTAAGTAGGTAGACATCAGCAGTACTCGTAGCCATCTGATTTCGAAAATAGACACCAAACTTTCGTCTGTGAGCGTTTGTAGCTAATGCAATGACGAGTTGTTTTACGAACATTGTAGTCGTATCGTAAGTACAAATAACAATAAATTTAAAAAATCAAAAACCCGGCTGCCTTAAAAAATACTAAAAAGAAGAAAACAAGTCTAGTGGGCTAGAACTTTGTTAAGTAGCTAACTTAAAGTTCAACAGTCTGGACAAGATTTTTTGAGCGTCACGATTTAAATGGGTCCCGACTGTTGAACTTTAATAAGTTAGCTTCTTAACAAAGCTCTAGCCCACTAGACTTGTTTTCTTCTTTTTAGTATTTTTTAAGGCAGTCGGGTTTTTTGTTTTTTTTTAATTTATGTTTTATTTTACACTTTTTTAATAGTTCTGTGAAAATGGTTGATTAAAACTATTATAACCCATACCTATTTAGAATGGGTTAATTATTAGCTTTCATTTGATACCCCACTCGATAGCATTGAATAAAAACATTTTTTGAAAACTTACAATTTGGCGCCAAAAATCCGCCATTTTGATTTTTCAAGATTTTCATGTACCCAGTGTCACTCGCGTCATCAAGACGAATCCAATAACGTATCATTTATCAAAATTTGGTTCAGCCGTTGAATAGTTACGAGAGGACATAGGAATAGACATACATACATACATACGCATCAAATACATAACCCTCTTTCTTCGCAGTCGGGTAAAAAACCTTACGCAATTGCATAGTATCCGGTGCTTGATCCCTATTATTGCTAGAGGTGCCCGTATCGCTTGTTAATGAACTCTGTAGCAGCACACATTCAGCACGTGAATGATCGCATCTAACGCTACTCTTAGAAAATACGGACCAAGTTCTGTACCGACCTAATGTTAATTAAGTTTTATGCTAAAAAAATGTTACATAAGGTTTTTGCTAATAGCTTAGTCATATAAGAGGATCAAAATTTACCTACTGGACGATTGGATACCAAAAACTTACTCGTTACCCTGTAAAAACTACGCATAGTTTTGCAATAAACAGTTGGTAGGTAACACTTTTAAATTGTACAATTAATAATTGGACTCGATCACTACAATTCATGCCCAGGTACGCGTGTGGCGGCATGAAAAGGTACCTACCTATACTTCCCAGTGACCGACTAACAGTGGGGCAGAATAGGCCACCCGCCCCGTACCTCCAGTCCCGGTGGGTCTCCAAATATCTACAAGTTCTCTTGATCAAGTTCTGAACACGATTAAAAATTTGCTCAAGACTCTTCATTCATCCCCGCCCCGTGTCCGGTATTGCCGCCCCGTGTCCCGAACGGGTTTCATCCACCATAATATATGCGCAATACTAGGTCATCATCATCATTAATTTAAGAGCTTAGCTCTTGTCGGTGGAGTAATCGCCACTCTTTTCGGTTTCTCTGCCAGCGTTTTCAGCTCCTGATACGACATGACATGACATTGACTTTTTTCTTGGCTCGATCTATAAATGACCGTCTCGGCCTTCCCCTGCCTCGCCTGCCTTCTATTCGCCCTTCCAAAATACTTTTTATGTAACTGTCATGTCGTATAAGATGCCCCTGCATATTCCCTCTTATATTTTCAATCGTCCTCAACAGCCGCCTTTCCTCTTCCACCAACTCTAAAACCTCCTCATTAGTTTTCCTTTCAGTCAAGCTAATCCCCTCCATTCGCCGCCAGCACCACTAGGTACGATACAAAGTACAAAATTCGAACTTTTTACCTTACCGTCCCACTGACGCAAATATTATTTAATACGAGAATGAGAGCGATGATGCGAGACATAGGTAGCCTAGTAGCCTCCCTGATAATTCCATTTATTTGTATCTACATCATTACTTGTTAGTAGAGTGGTATTAGAGACTGTCATGCCGTGTTCACAGGCTGTAACGACTTTCACACTGTCGTTCTCCTTTTTTTCACTCCCTTTAAGCGGCGAATGCCTATTCCAGCAACATTCACGCATGTGGGAAAGCTACCTGCCCCAGGTCGTTCCGTGCTGCTTCTAATTTATTACGGATAATGCTGTAACTAAGCGTTTCCATCCTTTTCTTATTGAGGTCCTATGGAGGTTGGTAGAAGTCCAATGGATGGCAGGGTCGGTCGTTGTGGCGTTCTTCGGGGAGGCCTATGTTATGTACTACAGTGGTCGCTTATGATAGTAATATGAGGCAGTATGATCAATTGAGCACCTTGCTTGCGACTGCTTTGAGTTATTTATTCGGGGTAAAAGTAAGCACTTGGCTCTTACACTCCTCTTGTTTCTGGAGCGCGCAACTCTTAAAATAGCTTATCGATGACACAGTAACGTGGAAACGACATGTTATTATTGCGTTACGTTCACTACAAGACAACGCTATCAGGGACACCTAGTATCAGCGACCCCGTGACCCGTTCACACGTCAGAACCCCGCCCACGGACCACATTATTCATCCGTAGAGTCTGGGCGCGTCGTGTTTTGATGTTTTCGTGGGAAGATACGAGTAATGAATTAATGACGTAGGTTCTTCATTCTTATTGGAAACGAAAAGTATGGGTTTACCAACTATTGTGTTTGGCCAGATTTAAGTTCCTAAACAGGGTTGCAGTAAAACTGTTTGTTGTGCATCTGAAGTGGACACAACATAAAGTAGAGATTTACATGTCAATATACAAAAGCGGAAAAAGCACCTACAGTTTTATTTTTTATGTAGGTATAAGTTGTATTGTAAGGGGAAAAATAACTTCACTACCCGCCGGTAGATGGCGGTGTATGCCTTTTGTGTTAGGGTAACGGAACAGCATGCATGTCACTTTGAAAACCATAAAAGGCTCATTAGTAGACTACACGCAAAAGAAACAGCTTAGCTACTCTTAGAGTGATTTTACAGTAAAGTTCAATTTTCATTCAGAGGCCAGTTAGTTCATTCTAATGGGCGTCGCCGGGGGGGCGCAGGGAGGGCAGCTCCCCCCCCCCTAGAGTTTTTAAAAAAGTTTCCAAATGTAGAAAGCATAAGCAACCAAACCAGTCCTAAGTCTTTAACCAAAGAGTATATAATCACTACGTTTTAAGAGTCGGAACTCTCATACAAAAACAATACCACGATTGTAGTATGAATTCAGTGTCTTTTTGGTGCCAATATCAAGAAACGAACTGCACAGACTAAACAGGGCCGAAAAAGTCACATTGACAAGTAGTGTTGTTAGGAACAGTCGATATTATCGATATTGTAACAGCATAGTGTTGTGCTTTTTTATCGATATATTGTCAAAAAACGGCACGTAGTGGTGCGCTTTTTATTAATTAAATGATCGAATTAAAGAAAAAAAAGTTGTTTTTCTTAATAATAATTTATTTTCATGTCATGGATCTGTTTTTCTTTACATAGGTAAATACAGTTTCACGTTACACAAGTATTGTATTGTAGTATTGTATTGTCCGTTTTGCACTGCACAGCACTTGTGGAAGGCTGTGCATGTAAATATTCCACACTGGGCAACTCCAAAGCTGAACCTGAAACAAAGTTAAATTTAGCCAGTAGCTTACACTAACTAATGCAAGATAAAATAAAATTGGTATGCACAATCCAATTTTGTCATATTGCAGGTCAATGACCTATGTTTACCTAGACAACTTTCTTACAATTTCTTGCCTTATTGTCAAATATGTCTTTACTTGTCAAATGAATGAAATGAAATGTAAGGTGATCTTGGAGTTAGTTGACATTACATAATTTTGTATACCTCTGATAAACAATCTACTTGCCATGCCAAATGTAATGAAATTAATTCTGTAGTTTTTACCCGATTCTGGTGAAGCCCAAAAGGAGGATTATATTTTGACCTGTATGTATGCATATCCATTTCTATCTCCTCTAACTACTAAGCAGCTCAACCTATTTTTAACCCCTAACGCAAAAAGAGGAGTGTTATTACATGAAGTGTACCATAAACACAGACAATACAGAAAAAATGATCAAGTGCGAGTTGGACTCATACATGAAGATTCCGTAAACAGTTCAATAAAAGTTTTTCTGAAAATTCTTCTAATATAAGTATTTTTTTTTGCTGACTGTACTATATGCCCCTGGTTACCAAAGTACTTGTCAAGACGACAAACGAGTCCAAACTCGATGCAGTTGTGTTGTTTATCACAGTGTTCCTATGGTCACCCGCTAGCTTTATCATCAGATCAACTCTAAAATTCTAAATTATGCTATAAGGTATAGATTTTTATCAGTGATAGCTTACCTGTTGTATTGTCAGTTTTACACTGCGCACCACTTGTAGAAGGCTGTGCATGTAAATATTCCACACTGGGCAATTCCAAAGCTGAACCTGAAACAAAGTTTAATTTAGCCAGAAGCTTCCACTAACTTATACAGGTGAAATATAATTAGTGTGTATAGCCAATTTTTCTGTCTATTACTAATGCTCTGACCGGCAACTATACTATACACTCAAAATACCTAGCATTATTATTGATGACGAAGCAAATTAATTTATAACATATATTGTATGTAAAAAAAATATGTACATGTGTATTGATGGTATTTATTAGGGTTATGGTTTATGGGGGCAACTGAAAAACAGCGCCTGTTAGCCAAGGGACTTTGTTCTGCAAGGTGCAGGCATAAGCTGAGTCGCTTTCCCTTTGATAGTTTGATTGTACTTATTATTTGTTATGTACCTATGTAGAATTTGTAAACAAACTATTAAATCAATATCTTTATTATTTATTATATTATTATAAGATGCAGTAAGTCAAGTTGCAATAGAGATAAATTGAAAATAAAATAAAGTGTTTACCTGGCTGTTTGCCATCTTTAGGGGAAACCCTTCAAGAATTTCTTCAGAAAGAGGTGGCATGGGAAGTCCCAATTTTGGTATGGCTTTCTTCTTCAGCCGGGTTTTCGATTTTGTGAAATCTCGTTGCCAACTACTTTCACCCACTGCTACAACTGAAATAAAATTTAATTGTCGTGATACTATATAATACGAATTGACGTCGGCCAGCCAAATATAACCTCAACACCTATTATCAGATTTATCAGTAACTTACTTACACATGTTCACTTAGAGGAAATCTAGCAAAGAACATTTGTTTTCACAATGTTTTTCTTGAATACCACAAATTTCGCATCTCATGTTGAATGGTTTCTTAGTAAAGGACAGCGTGAAAATAACGGTAAAAACTAGAGTCCTGTCTCGAATAAATGCACTTTAGTGAAATAAAAGTTAATGCGGAGGGAAATAATCTCAAACTCAACGCTATTAACAAACAAAACACCAAAATACACGAAAATTCAAACAGTAAACACAAAATCTCGCGAAGGCGTCGTTCCCACGCAGCAGATGAAGGTTTGTGGGCTGCCATATAAAATTGAAAAATAGAACTAAATTTTTTTCATTTACTTAAATAAAAAAGGATATCCAGTCAGAATTATTTTTATATTGTATTATTTATCTTAGTAATATTTTTTTCCGCTTATTTTTTTTTTTCACAGCTTAAAATGTGAAGAATTGCAAATATTATAATTTAAGTGAAATCTTCTAAACACAGATCATTTCATAAATATGGCAACCAATAAGTTATTTTGGAGAGGTTGGTACAAAAAAGTCACTAGCTCCATACATTAGATTTTTTGTATGGAGTTTCAACCCACTGTCTTTAACTTGACTTGCTGATCGATCATTTCCTGTACGTCGAAACCGAAACTCGAATGAATTCACCAATTCCAATAATACCATTATATTATAACTTGAACACAAAAATCACAATAGGCAAAAAGGTATCTAAGCGATCTCTTGTCGTTGTCGTTGTCCGACCTAGTAACAGTCATACAGTCAAAATAAAATTATACTTTTGGTATTGCACATAAGGTAGTTTTCTTAAAAGCAAGGCACGAGTTATGTCAAAATCCACTGAATGAAAAAGGTAAATTTGGCCTTAGCTCAACGTGGCACCTAAATAAAAGTTCAATTAATCGGCGTGACGAATTAAAGTGGAAAAGTTTTCATTGAAGTCGTTAAATAAATAGGTACGTGGAATGCAATAAAATATAAGTGTATACGACTTAGTGTCTTTTCATAAGTAAAATTCTCAGTATTTCGTTCAGTGTATTTAGCAACAGGAAATTACCAACGTGTGTTGTGTAAATTTGGTTATTCTTTGATGAAGTTGTTTATCCAACAGTGTTTTTGCAGTAGTTTCACTCGGTTTAGTTCATACGCAATACAGTGCTCATACTTGCTTGCCGTTTGAGGATTATTACAGAGGTAAATAAGTCGATAACCTAAACGAAGATAACCTTACATTTTTCACTTTAGGCTTGAAATATCCGGTAAAGAACTGTGTACAATATTATCAGAGCAGTTTAATCCGGATTACACCTACATTCAACCAGAAACTGATATTATTCCTGAACTTTTTAACCCCATAAATGAAGCTTGTAGTAGACATAAACCATACATTTCCAGTTATTTCTTGATCCACATGCTTAGTTTTTTTAAGTATTGTTGTTTCTGTAAAGTGTATTGTTATCTCGTAGTAAACATGATATAGATTTATTTTGTTGTTCCATTACTATGACCTGACTGACCCGTGTACGTCAACAGTAGGCGATGAGGCAAATCATTTGCCTCCGAGTTGTCAGTTCACTACTGAAATCCACAATGAGAAGTCATACATTCTTTGATTCCTTGGGCTCGGCCAGGTAATTAAATTGATGAACCAGCCTTGATTTTGTTTCCGCTATTAGTTTTCTTTAGATAATACTTTTTTCTCAATTATTAATTACTTGCACAATTTGGAACAGTTTTGTTACCAATCAACATTATTTGTTTGCGAAATCTTCAACATTTTTTTTGTATATTTATTATTATCTGGCCTTTACTGTATCATTGTTATTGTTTTTGTCAGTTTGGTGTGATTTAACAATTGTTCTATTTAGTTGTGTATCATGAAATAATTTGGTTTTTTGTTTGCAGCATTATGGCCAAAATCCTGGATGGAAAAGGTCTTGCCAAAGATATCCGAAATGAACTAAAAATCAAGATTCATAATTGGGTCCTGCAAGGCCACCGAGCACCATCGCTCAAGTGTGTTATCGTAGGAGATGATCCTGCCAGTCATACTTATGTGAAAAATAAGATACAAGCAGCTATTGATGTTGGTATTGAGGCGGAGACTATTAGGTATGAAGCAAACTTGACCGAGGAGGAGCTGCTGATGGCTATTGATGGTTTGAATGCCAATTCTGAAGTGGATGGTATTTTAATTCAATTGCCCTTGCCTGGAGGTATTGACGAAAGGAAAGTGTGCAATGCTGTGGCACCAGAAAAGGATGTTGATGGTTTTCATATTGTCAACGTTGGACAACTATGCTTGGACATGCCAACCATTGTACCTGCTACTGCTTTGGCTGTAGTGGAAATGTTGAAAAGGTATGTATTGATTATTTTACAACTTTTAATTACCTTCTTATTTCTTCTTTACTTTAACATAAAAACCATCGAAATAAGTTGCTCTCTCATTTCTATATCATACTTAACTGACGTGACATGTAGGTAACCTACATAAATGAATTTCAAATATGCAGGCCACTTTTTGTGACTAGGCAAATTATAAAATCTTAATTTTAATTCAAGGGCTTATTTTATTGTGAAAATCTCAAATATAATGTATTTTTTTATTTAAGATTAATAGTTTTCAATATATTTTTTTAAATAGGCAAAAATGTACTATTCTACCACTAAACTTCATACAAAACCCTCGGTGCGCGAGTCCGACTCAAACTTGATGGAATTTTGGTATTATTGAGCCCACAACAACAAATAGACGAAATTGAAGAAAATATTAGTTAATTAACAACTTTACCTTTTTCTAGATTCAAAATTGAAACGTTTGGCCGTAATGCAGTTGTTGTGGGGCGCTCCAAGAATGTAGGAATGCCGATAGCCATGATGCTTCATAGTGACATGAGCCATGACAGTGGCTTGGGCATGGATGCAACGGTTACAATCTGCCACCGATACACACCAAAGGAGAAATTGGACTTTTACTGCCGAAATGCTGACATTATTATTACTGCTACTGGTAAGTAGCTGGCTTTGTTATTGATTACATCACTTTCCAACAAAATGTACATTACTAAAGTAAATTTAAAAAACTAAAGGTACCTTTTATTTTGTTGATATTACTAACTCGATTTTTTTTTATTTAGGTGTCCCTAAATTGATTAAAGCTGATATGGTGAAGCCTGGAGCCACAGTCATTGATGTTGGCATTGTCAGGGTCACAGGAGAAGACGGGAAGACCAGACTTGTTGGGGATGTTGACTATGACGGTAAGCTCTTAATTTATGCGTAATTTTAGTACTTATTTTCAAAGTAACAGAGTATGTGATTTACAAGTTACCAATGCCACACACAGACGGACAAACAGACATTAACGTCAAGCTTACAAAACCTCTCTTTTTGCGTCAGGGGTTCAAAAACATCTGTCTTTATCTTGTGTTTTTTGACCACAGAGGTAAGCAAAGTGGCGGGAGCGGTGACTCCAGTGCCCGGTGGTGTGGGCCCGATGACAGTAGCCATGCTGATGCACAACACATTCCAGGCTGCCCAGCGGCAGCGAGACAATGACCAGCAATGAAAAACATCTACCTCTGCAATGAAAAGACATTTTGGTATTTAAATCACTAGAAGTAAGAATTTCTTATCAAAGTTAGTTTTATACCTGGGCATTTAAAGAAATAAGTGTACCTGTTTTTAATTTTAGAAAAATATGATTTTTCCTACTCAGAATCAAGAGCATAGTTTAAAAAATGTCCCAAACATAAAATGTCACTTTAATAACGTTTTTTTGATACACTCGGTATGGGCGTCACAAAACTGACTCATAAAATTTGTATGAAAATTTAAATGCATTTTGAAAGAGTCCTATGAAACTAATATTATGAAACCAAATTTTATTTGCATTATTCCACAATAATTGGATGTTAGGTTAAATGTAATGGTTGTTTAAATTTCTGTTTATTAAATGTTTGGTTAAACTATATTAAATATATTGACCCGGATAACTCACGTCTTAAATCGAGTTTAGCTCGACATGTTTCGGGCTAATCCGTAGCCCTTCGTCTTCGGAGCAACGCGACTCAGCGGCTGCTGCAACACGCGCACTCAAAACTCTTTGGTTAAACTCGTAAAAGGAGAATCTCGAAATTTAGTATTGATGTTTTCTCTGCTTAGATATAATAAAATAAAAGAGTGCCTTAATTTTTAACGAACTTATGAAGTTATGAAAAGTATTATATTTAATTTTAGATAGTGTTAAATAGTACCTTTGCTGGTATTTTATTATTGATAGTTTCACATTTTTTATAGTTATAAACGGACTTTATTTTTTTATGTTGCATTATAAATATATAAATTCAAACAACTTATTCAATGCCACTTTATGCAAATAACTCACGCCAACCCTGGTTTACACAAGTAAAATTCTGATCTGATCCTTTTCAAATGTGTGTAATATATCCATGCACTAAGTATACAGTCAAGGGCATAAATATGTACGTTACCAAGACGTCAAAAATATCTGTACTTACACTTTTATGCCACTAACCACAAGTCGATGTATATATGTCGATATGTATAGGTCCTATACATATATTTGGTGCTATAGCTATATATATTTGCTACTATTGTACACATATGTATTATACCCTTGACTGTACCTACTTGCTGAATCGAATATAAGTTGTGTTTACATTAGCACAAGTTATTAAGTTAGTAGGATTTTCTAACGTTCATTCTGTAAAATAGATGTTTTTAGATATTGAACTACATTATAGTGTAGGTATAGCTGATGTTGGCGTGTGAAAGTTAAAATCATCTAAATACTCAGCGGCACAAAATTTAGCCAACCCATCACACAAAATTACCGATTCTGCATACATTTTTTTTTGTACAATTAGAGTTACATACATACATACATACATACATTTGAGGGCCAGATTTTTTGCCGCTCAGTACCTATATTTATAGAATAAAATCTACTAAGACGTACGCATTTCAAATCGTTATCATTGTTTTCATAATGGCTGTGATTTGCTCACGATATATCAAATTTATTTTGTTCCATACCAGTTATTGTATTGTTGTAAGTGTTACGCTTTAAGATAAGTAAATAAACCTTTATTCTTATAAACTTGTTTGTTATTTGAAAAGGCTCAAGGAAAATATTGCAAATATTACGCAGAGAAATAATAGGTTCAATTAAAGCAGCTTGGTAAAAAAAAATCGCACAATTTAATCGTAGGTAAAATGCGATCGTATTTGATCGCTCTTATTCATTTTCGTCGACCAAATTTGGTGAAGGCACGGTGTAAAATACTGATACATAATTTATTGGCTCTGCTGCTTATATAGTCAAAGAGCAAGTGCTCTTAAAACGCACAAAATACTTCAGACCTTAACTTTACATTGTAGTCGTACCGTAATTCTGATCGTAGAGGACTTAAAGTTTTTACTATTATTATTTCTTTGGCCCTATCTATGGCACTGTTTAATAACAGTGAAGTAACAGTACCATATCGCCTTGCGTAACTATCAAGTTTAAGCTGCTTAGGCAATGCTTAACTTACCTGCTTAAACGAAGTATTGGCTTTTGATGATGGCCTACATTATAAAGAGTTTGTTATGACATCTACAAGTAGGTATTACAACTCTCTCGCTTAGCGCCGTCATTTCACTAACTCATTCCTTCCTTTGTTCCTATAGTCGTCGATGAAATGTTATTGGATTCTCTAACGCTGACGCAGTTTTGCACTTGCTTTAATGAATTTAAAAAGGCTATAATGAAATCGATGTTCAATTCGCTTGTTAAGTTGCTTGTTTTAAAATATATAGGTATAAGAAAAGTTAATTGCTTATATACATGCAACTCGTGCTTACCACGTACCGCGCTGGCTCAGCAAGACAAAATGGATGTTGGCCACCAACACAACTTTTCGCCATTTGTCCCTATCGACCGGGTATCAGTCTAACACCTGTAGGGCGCACAAGACTGGGCTTTTTCTTTTTGGAATGGCTGAGGAAACTTAACTGGTGTCTATCAATGTTCAAATACCTTGGTGTCAACTCTTGGCCTATCTTAATTTGAAGAACGTTCCGTTCCGTATCATTGTTCAACAGTTTAATATTGCAATTTAACGTTACCTCGGTGTGAATACCTTTCACATTAGACTCACCACATTTTCTGCTAGCGAGCATTCCCGCGAGAGGGTGAAAATTAAAGCATCCGTACAGTTTCCTCTGAGGTAAATCAAAGCGGTAGCACTAAATTAAACAAGAATAAATGTTTTTCAAATTAAGTAGGTAAGTATATTCTTAGATTTTGATTATCTGTAAATATAATGTAACCTGGGCAGCGCCTGCTCTAGCCCATAATCAAGCTATAGCGAGATCGTCTACACGCGCCCACACCTTTCAAATAAAATGCCATCATAATTTCATTTTGCACTGTATTAAACTGGAAAATGGCGCCCAGAGCGACCACTCCTCTTGCTCTACCCTAAGGCCGGCGCTGAATTTGTAAATATATCGCTGTGTGCCTGCAGCTAGTGGACCAAGTACACGCAACAATCGAGTAACACTCTACGCGTCCAATAGAATGATGCGTTAAATTCAGGGTTTTGTTGCGACTGCCAAGATACTACAGCGCACCAGGAATTCAGGAATGTTTGGTCAGGAAAGAGCTTTGCTCCCGCCTTAGCCTTCTGAGCCTAATCTAACCGAGGTGGTGCGGTGACCGATCTAATTATTTAGCTCACTTGATAAGCACCCAAATTTTCCATGAATTCTAATACCTTTAAACGAACAATTCTTGTATACAAGTAGGTATATTTCGCGGATCTAGGAAACGGCTCCAACGATATCGATCATCATCGATAAAAAATCGATCTAGCTTAATAGGTCTTATCTCTGGGAAAACGCTGGTTACCGAGTTTTAGACCGAGCGGAGCTCGGTCGCCCAGGTCAAGCCATGTTTAACATACTTAAACCATACCTAAACGAAGCCAACCCATCAAACAGACGGCTCAAAAATAATAAGCAGGGTCACTACTAGCTCACTAGCTGATAAAGGTAGTTACGAACCCACCAAATTAAGGACAAAGTACTAATTTGAGCGGGAAAATAATAAGCCTAGGTACCTACGTATTCTGCAATGCAGCGGTAAAGGGTAGTTTTCATACAATTTAAAATGAAAGGGACATTCAACATGTATTTCTATAGCAAAAATTTGTCCCTAAAGAGGGCCAAGGTCTCTGTTTATACAACGCGAGCGAATAAACGGACGCATTTTGTATACTTAAGGATGGAATGGACCCTAAGTCTCGCTATGTACGGGACGTGAACGCAATAGTGACGACTTTTGACCGTCAAAATCCTGGATACTTAGGTACTGATACTACAGTATAAGTATTACAAGATAGCAGACATCTAACTATTAAGGTACCTTTATTGTCAAGCAATTTTATTAAGATAACAGTTTACGACTTTCGAACGCAAACATGTGTAGGAAAATACCTACGAATACTTTATTTTATTTGTAATTCATATTATAAGTTGCATTTATATTCACCGTGCGTTTGTCTCCAAAACATTAACCCTTAAGAAGGCCCCATTTATTGGAGCATCCTACCATTGGAATCAAAAGCAGCTATCGGATGCATTACCCGACAAAGAATATTTTTTTAAAGCTAGTTGTATTTTCAATAATTACAATGGAAATTGGGACGAATTATGAAATTATTAATAAGGTTCAGTTTCCAACTCAATGCAAGTGGTCGGTAAATCGCCTCTACCTTATTAAAGGTTGATTAATGTATCGTTAATGATACTGCAATGCCGCGTAACCTACATAATTAAAAAAATTGAGATTTTTTGAGGTGATATATCGTCGTATCCCCGAAAACTGCCCCTATGATCATAAGGGCTTTTTTCTTTATTTCATTTTTACATTCTATATTAAATTAGGCATCTTTGAGTGTAATAATTGTCTTTATAAGTTGAAAACTTTTCTGATATTCAATTTTATTAAAAGCCACTATTTCCTGGCGGCAAAATTTGACGTAAATAAAAGCCACTATCGCCATTAGGGCTATTCTTTGAGGCGCGAACCGGCGGTGCGTTGCGGCGGTGGGGGCACAAGCGCCGCTCATTCATTATCCGCGGACTGCGATTGTGAGCGCTATAGTCTTGCGTATTGGAAGTATTACGACTTAAATAGGTAGTGACTAGTATATAGCATTTGTATGGCTAGTTTTCGTGTCACATTGGATATTTTTCATATTAATTTAACTACCAGCGTTAAGAACTCCACCTATAATGAAACGTCGAGCTCGGAAAATAGTGCATTTAGTCGTAAAATATAATGTAGTTGAGAAAAGAAAAGTCATAAAAGAGTTGACAATAGGTAGTAAATTACAACATACAACATATTTGAGATCGAGTAATAAATAATTACTTCCTTATATCTTTTTTATAATTGCTGAGCTATAATAGAACGTATTTTTAATTTACACTGTCATAATCTTCGTAAAACGCAGAACAAGGCCCTTGTGCTGATGATTGTAGCATTTTTCTGCGGAATCGAAAAAAAGCTAATGTATGGAAGAGAAGAAGCCATAATGGCATTTGTGTCTTTATTCTACGACAAAATAAATTGCTGCTTAATTAATGTGTTTAAGTGTTATAAAATTGGTTCATTGGTGAATTTGAACAGTAAACGAAAGTAATTTCGGTTTTCGATGGTTTTAATCAAATTAAAGTTAAAAATAACACTTAATTTTATTTAAACTATATGAGTCCTAAAGTCCATAGAGGCTTTTTTATGATTTTTATTTTATCATTTAACAAAGATTTTACTATAAATAAGATTTAAATTTACCTTTCTGTAGGCTGTTTTTGTATCCACAATTTATATGAAAGAAAGCAAACCTATTGAGTCTCCAATGCCACCGGATTGTAAACAAGAGATCGAGTTTACCTTCAAATTAAATCAGAAGTAATTTTAGAATTCAACAATAATGTGAATTTGCCCGAGCTCGTTATAAGTATAGAAGAAACAGAACAAAACAATTTTAAGACCGAATAGTATAATCGGCCACTATGTTTAGCGTTTGTGGACTATGAAAAAGCCTTCGATGTAATCGAGACCTGGGCTGTAATGCAGTCTCTTCAGCGGTGCCATGTTGATTATAGATACATCGAGATGTTATAGAGTTTGTACAGCAACGCCACTATAACGATCCGGTTGTAGGACGAGAGCACACAACCAATCCAACTGCAGCGAGGTGTGAGACAGGGAGACGTTATTTCTCCGAAACTGTTTACAAATGTGTTGAAGGAAGTTTTCAAGCTCTTGGACTGGAACAGGTTCGGCATTAATATCAACGGCGAGTACATCACCCATCTTCGTTTTGCGGATGATATAGTCATAATGGCAGAGTCGCTGGAGGAGGTCAATACTAGACTAAAATCATGTCAAATGTCCATGTCACACCCGTGCCGGTTATCGATGGTAACGATACACTAAGTTGCTGACCACTATGTTTATCTTTGACAAGTTGTCCAATTGGGTAGGTTCAACTTTGACAAAGAGAT
Organism: Choristoneura fumiferana; assembly: GCF_025370935.1. NCBI lineage: Eukaryota > Metazoa > Arthropoda > Insecta > Lepidoptera > Tortricidae > Choristoneura > Choristoneura fumiferana. The sequence continues at coordinate 11,460,527 of NC_133492.1, forward strand.
CACCTGAAGAATCCAACTCGGATGGGCAGCGTTCGGGAAACTTCGTAATATCTTCTCGTCCAATATTTCGCAGTGCCTGAAGACTAGAGTCTTCGACCAGTGTGTGTTGCCAGTGACGACTTATGGCGCTGAGACGTGGTCCTTGACTGTTGGCCTTTTAGAGAGGCTCAGAGTCACGCAACGAGCTATGGAGAGAGCTATGCTTGGAGTTTCTTTGCGCGATAGAATCCGGAATACGGAAATTCGTCCAAGAACTAGTCACCGACATAGCTGGAAAAATAATGCAAGTTGAAGTGGCAATGGGCGGGTCACATCGCTCGAAGAACAGATAACCGTTGGGGGAGATAAGTCCCCGAGTGGCGACCACGAACTGAAAGACGAAGCGTTGGCAGGCCTCCCATCAGGTGGATGCAAGTTATCGTTCATTGTGGCGGTCTAAGGGGGAGGCCTTTATTCAACAGTGAACGTCTTCCGGCTGATGATGATGTTACTAAAGTTCATTATCACTGATCTCAATTAGCGCAGACATGAGGCTCATCGGCATCGCCTGCGACGCGGATTTTTGTCGTCAGAGCCTTCGTCATCGCAGAAGAGTGGCATACCTGTCGGTATTCTACAGGCTACATTTCGGAGAATGTGCTTCGGAATTGCACGACCTTATTCCACCTTCTTCCACAGGTCGACCAGAAGTAGGCGGGGTCTCCACCCTTACGTTGTCAGTATTACAAAAATCCGCACAAAGCGTTTTCGCTCTTCCTTCATCAACCGCACAGCAAAAGAGAATTCCCTGCCTGCGACTGTGTTTCCTGAACACTACAATTTGGCCGCTTTCAAGTCCAGGGTGAATGAGCATTTACTAGACAAGCGTGCTCCATCGTAGGCCTCATCCTCGCTTTCCATCAGGCGTGATTGAGTGATTGTGGCCAAACGCAAGCCTATACTGTATAAAAAAAGCAATGTTTTAAGATTAATAGGAGAAGAACAGTGTATTGAGTTTTTTTATGGTCTGAGAGGCGATTTAACTGTTTTTTTTTTTTTAAATATTGCTACTTACACTTAATTTCTTACTTACTTTCTTTTATACTTATTTGAGATTTAAGAAGCAATTATATTTTTGTGTTTTTCTGTTCCTAAAGTTAATTATCTGATCTAAAGATTAACAAGAGAAGAACAGTGTTTTTTTATTATTAATTACCTATTATAATATTTTTTAATGCCTGAGAGGTAATTTAATTGTTTTTTTAATAGTGTTACTATTTTCTTAAAATAACTCGGATTTTATTAAAGAATTTATATCTTTAATTGTTTTTGTTTATTTTAATATTCAAATTGTACATTTTCTTTAAAAACTAATTATTTTCTTGAGCGATGAAAATGGTTAACCAGCAATTTTTTAATTGAGAAATGACTTAATGGCGATTGCGACCTCAACATTTCCGACGAAAAAGGCCACAACATTCCTAAGAACCAAAGTTTGGTGCTTTCGAGGGTAAATACAACGGAGAATAAGGAATTAAGGGACATAACTATTTTAAATTCTATTATTATTACCATTTTTTTTTTCTAGACCAACCACAGGATGTTAATACATGATACTAAAACAAAAAAATATCAATATCTTTGTTATTATTTTTCAATAAACACAAAAAGCTGCTCCTGAAAAGTTGCTGTTTTGCAATTACGCCACTTTTCGTGGGATACGACGATATAATATAAACACAAATATATTAAATTTAAACACTACTGTAAAATTTGGCTGCAGTCACATACGCGGCAGTGTAGCCATTGTTGGTTACGGGGCATTGCAGTATGCTTAACTGAAGATCGGTGTATTTTTTAAAAATTCTAATAGAAATTTGGTAAAATACCGAAATTACAATTCAACAGCCGTTTTTAAGGTTCAAGCGAGTGAAGCCGCAGGTAAAGTTTAGTAAGGCAATAATTTAACATTAGACCACACCATCTTGCACTATCATTTAAGTAGTTACGTTTTGTAACCGAAAATTACACTCAAGCTAAAATCATGCCTTGATCACATCCAAAAGTGTATCCCCGCCAAAATCGTTCCGTGGTCGTAGCGCTGTCTAAACAATTTTGTATCCGATTTTGCATCCGATCTCCAACCGTGCCTTGATCGTAGAGCTATCGTAACATTTCGTTACGCGATTAAAAATTGCACCCCAGCCAAAATCATTCCGTGTTCATAGCATTGGAAAAAAAGATGAAAAAAATATTTATTACCAAAAACCAGAAACAATTTTAAACATTAATTCGGCGGGTGACACGTACCATACCGACATCGAAATACCGACATGATATTTTGTGACACGCCCATAGAAACTCTTGTCAGTTTGACACCAGTTTTTATGGGCATGTACACGAAATATCGGGTCGGTATTGTCCGTGGCGGTAAATTTTGTCACCCAATTCGGCGACACCGATCGTGGGAGCCTGTATCTGTGTCATTGTCTTTAGCAATTTCTTTTTGTACCTACTTATCCAAAAATTTGCACCCAAGTTAAAATCGTCCCGTGCCCGTATCGTCCGTCACGAGGGTCCGTCTTGCCGCATGCCGGCACTCATTACCGCGCCCTTTCGTTAACTAATTATGAGGGTTGTATTAAATGAAATAGAGACCAAAAATAATTGTTGGGCAGAGTCCAATATAAACGAAGGATTGTAATGAAGTTAATATATGAGAGCTCTTACGAATTAATCCTGCCCTTTTGGTAATGACATTAGGGACCTCTATATGCCTTGTTAACTCCTGTTAACTTGTATCTTATGTATGATGGACTGTTATTAGGTTATCCTACTGCGCAACCGGGCTGTCCTTTTGTACGTAGGGTGCATGTGATATTGTAAATAATTCGGTAACGTTTATAGGGTGTTTAACTAAATAAAAAATAAAAAACATAAATAAGTGAAGAACCATTTTCAGAGATAAACTTGCCTTTATAGGTTCATTATATTCTCTCGTTATCTTTTAATTTCATGTGTTTTATGTACAATTAAGAGTTATACAATTAAATACAATACAACATCAAAAAGTATGAGAATAAAAAGATAATTATAACAAAATAAAGAAAATGAGTCTAGCAGTCGAAAATTCTGTTAAATTTGAGTAACTTACACTTCACTTGGTCCCGATTTTGAATGGTTCCCGATTTTTGCACTTTAAGTTAATTAACTAGACGTTCTACCTATAATATACGGAACTTGCTTTTATACTTTTGGTTTTCTTAAAAAAAATCAAGTCGGTCGCGTTATTTCTATTACAACTACACACAGTTGTAATCAATTACTTGTCCAGTTTGGTTCCATATCCAATCCATGAAGCCTTTTTGCAGAAACATCTAATAGTATCTACTTACCATCCGTTAGATAGTTATCCTGCTGACAATACGACATAATTATGTAGAACATTGAAACATTTGAGCTGAATATCAAAGCACCTTCTTACCTTTACTTACTTAAATAAATCTAAACCTGTTTCACAACACGGATTGTGCCACGACACATGCAGGCAAACTCAGTATGCAATGTTGACTCAACATAAGTGAATACTTACCTGACGCTGGTATTGTTCTAAGGCGGGCAGTTTACCTTCTGTTTTCCAACAACAGCTTATGCGTAGAGGAGTCGCCAATGTATGTAAGTACATTAAATATTATTACTTGACTTTCGTCTAGTAGCTCCTAGAGGTCAATGGACTTGTCTGAATATGAGAGTGATCTTGTGAGACGTTTGATATATACAACAAATAAGCGCTTTGTGAGAACGCTACTTTGTAATGAAAATTTCACTTTAAAGTTGAATATTTCGCACAGTTCACTGAATCGAAAAATCTTCACAACCCCGCATTCATTTTAAAATACCTATTCTATGATATTCCACCCCACTTTAAGTCTATGGGTCACACCACTTTCGTCTTAAATTTTTTTACAATTTATCCAAATGGTCACTGATCTAGTGTAATGTTGTGATTTATTCGTAATTCCCAAAATAAATTACAACCACGCAAGGTCGTGTAGTATAGTAACCCGAAAATGCTCTATCTAGACGTCACAGAGAACTCGGAAGCGTATTATTCTGTCCATGATGATGATGATGTCAGCCTTATACTTGATTAGTATATCTTTGTCTTCCAAACCCCAAATATATATTGCTAAAAGATTTATTGAGTATAATGTTGCGAATTATTCGTTCAGTCCCAATATAAATAAATTATAACCACGCAAGGTCGTGTAGAATAACAACCCGAAATGCTCTTATAATCTGACAACAAACGTGCCTAGACGTCACAGAGGACTCCACAGCGTCTCGGTCTGACGGGCAGAATATGTAAACTTTACTAAAGTTTCAAATTAAATTGCGACGTGCTCCGCCGTTTCGGGGCTTGGTGGCAATACGAGTACAAAGCCACCTAGTGTACCTAAGTGGCATGTCAAAGAATCTAAGTGTGATACTGTAATCAGCGTGTATACGAGGTTATTTTTTTTAGGGTTTCGTTTCGTACATCAAGGGGAAATGCGAAAGCCTTACGTATGATCACTTCGTTGTCTGTCTGTGCGTCTGTTTGTCTAGAGGTTAAAAAAAAAGAATGAAACGAAAAAAACAAGTCTAGTGTTGCTAGAACTCTGCTTAGAACCTAACTAGAAGTTCAACAGTGGGGACCCATTTAAAATCAAGACATACGTACATTTGGAATGGGCTGATTATTAGTTTAATTTAATACCCACATTAATTACTGGCACTTGAGGTTTCCCATCTTAGGCCTCTAGGTTGGCAACGCATCTGCAATACATACCACTGGTGTTGCAGATGTTTATGGGCGGTGGTGATCTCTTACCATCAGGAGACCCCCTTGCTCTTTTGCCATCCAGTCGAATAAAAAAAAATGAATACCCCTCCCAATTTTTTTTCGTAGACGTCATTTTTAACCGACTTCAAAAAAGGAGGAGGTTCTATGTTCCAATCTTTGTATTTTTTTGAAATATACTAGGCGGCAAAAAATCTGGCCCTCAAATGTATGCAAAAATAGGTTATTTTGTATATAGAGTGGGCTAAATTTTGTGCCGCTGAGTATAATGCTATATCCTATGTCACTCCGACATTTATGTATAATGTATCTAACGGATTGGGAACTTCACACGCACCATTGAATTGCTTCGCTGGTTTGTGCAGGTTTCCTCACGATGTTTTCCTTCACCGCAAAGCTCGTGGTAAATTTCAAATGTAATTCCGCACATGAATTTCGAAAAACTCAGCGGTGCGAGCCGGGGTTTGAACCCACGACCCTCTGCTTGAGAACTATGGCCCAAGCCCTCTTGTTCTGAAAGGAGGCATGTGCCCAGCCGTGGCACATATATAGGCTGGGATGGATGGATGGAAGTATCTAACGAAACTCCCATGTAAACAAACCGTCCAGCCATTTAGGCTACAGAGAGGACGATAGAAATACACGTACGTCTACAATCAAGTGCAAAAATAAGTATCTATTCGAACCACTCAAAAATATGTTACTACGGCCTTATTGCGTCGGAATAAGAGTCTGTGGTACTTACTTTTGAAACTTTGAATAAATTCATATTTTTACACTTGACTGTACCTACTCTAGAAACAAAACCCTCCTTGGGCAACTGGGTAAAAACAGTATAAGTAATAGATTATCTAAAACACGAAAGAGTATAAATAGTTACTTGTGTCACAAGGGAGCAAAATGGTGTATTTACGGCGAGGGCGTACATTGAATCCAGAATGTAGCGAAGGATTCTACAATAGAATCCTGAGTGTAGCGAGGGATTCTAAAGTAGAATCCTGAGCGTAATGAAGGATTCAAGTGTTAGCGCCCAAGATGAAAATAATATTTCGCCCGAGTGGCTCATACAACTTTTCACACCGAGCATTAAGAAACTTAAAAAAAAATATTCTACATATTATTAAAGAACAACCAGCATAGAAAATGGCGTGGCTTTAAAATTATCAACTTCAAAAAATGGCATTTGCAATAAAACACTTAGAAAAGCCTTGAACAGAAAAGTTGCACTTTGCTCCCTCTCGTCAGGGAGGAAAAGTTACTTTTCTGAAGGAGAGGTGTAAAAAGATAATATCTAATCTATCTAGTTTAGTTTTATAACGGCTGTTCGGTAAATGTTTCCATATTTTAAGATCACGCAGATTCACGTTTCCAAAATTACTTCCTTCCATCTGCTCCACTGCATACTTCCACGTACACTGTTAATCTGAACTCCTATCATTTCACACCCCCAACCAAAGTTCCCGCATAGATAAACTGAATTTAATACGTGTAAGTGTAATCTACATCTCTCCCCGTTGTCGAATTAAAACGTTTAACTTTATTGTCACCACTAAAGTGTCGGCAATGTGTGAAAAGGAGGGTGCATACAGAATGAGGAAAACTGTAACCCGGCTTTAATTATGCAAAGTTATTTCATAGGTGGCGGAATATATTGCTTTAGAATTCAGAATTCGCTGCGTGGGTTATTATGAGGTGTAGTCAACCGGGGTTAGACATGAGTTTGCAGGTAACGAACACTGCCTGCAGATACTTACTTAAGTTTAGGGAGTTAAAAGTAGTGGATCCAGGCTTTTTGATGGTATTCTTTATCGTACCTATATTAGAGTTTCGTTTACTTAGCAAGAGCCTTCTTACCATTTTTAGGGTTCCGTAGCCAAAATGGCAAAAACGGAACCCTTATAGTTTTGCCATGTCTGTTTGTCTGTCTGTCTGTCTGTCCGTCCGCGGCTTTGCTCAGGGACTATCAATGCTAGAAAGCTGTAATTTTGCACGAATATATATATAAACTATGCCGACCAAATAGTACAATAAAAAATTAAAAATTTTTTTTAGAGTACCTCCCATAGACGTAAAGTGGGGGTGTTTTTTTCTCATCCAACCTTGTAGTGTGGAGTATCGTTGGATAGGCCTTGTAAAACCATTACGGGGTTGCTAAAACGAATTTTCGATTCAGTGATTTGTTTGCAAAATATTCAACTTTAAAGTGCAAATTTTCATTAAAATCGAGCGTCCCCCCCCCTCTAAAATCAAAGCCAGTGGGTGGGAAAATTTGAAAAAATCAGGATGGTAGTAATTATATCAAACTTACAAGGAAAACTATAACGGTTAAATTTTCTTGACAATTATTAGTAGTTTAAGAGTAAATAGCAGCCTAAGGTATAAAATATACAATGTACAAAATATTACTTAATTTTTTCATAATGGCTACGGAACCCTATTTCGGGCGTGTCCGACACGCTCTTGGCCGGTTTTTATTTTTATTCTGCTAGCCTGTTGCCCACGACTCCGTCCGCGTAGAATTCGATTATCGCTATCCCGCGGGAACTATGCAGTTTTCCGTGATAAAAACTATCCTTTGTACTTCCCCGGGACTCAAACTATCTGTGTACCAAATGTCATCTAAATTAGTTGAGCGGTTTAGACGTGATGAGGTAACACTTACTAACTTTCGCATTTATAAATTACTTGGATGTGAACGAAAAGTAAGATATGTACAGTTTTGATACCCACGGTTTATAGGGTTCCGGACCTCAGTTGACAAAAACGGAACCCTTGTGGGATCACTTTGTTGTCTGTCTGTCTGTCTAGCCAGACAGCCGTTGTTCCATCTGTATGTCAAGACCCTTTTCTCAGGAACGCATCGAGGAAGGAAGGTATCAAGCTGCTCCAAGGTACGTTAGCACTCAAGTCTACTATCTCTTAAAAACAGTGAAAAAATCATGCTCCAACAACTTGGTCGAAAGAAAGTACTGAAATTTTATCGAATAGATTACAGTGGTTGCGACTTGGGAGGACAATTTTATTGTAGCTGTACATAGTTAATACTCCTTAGAGAATGTCGTTTGACCCGAGCGGTCAAAACGCTTGATTATTTACCGTGAAGCGCACGCCCTTAAATTAAAAGTAGATATTTTCATTATGTAGTATCTACCTGAATGCTACAGCGACTACTTTCATTAAATATTCATACGACTAATAACTGAATAATTGAGATATAGTTTTGACAATATTATAATTGAAAATACAAACTGGAATATAGATCCACAGAAAAACCAGAAAAATAACACCAGCACTGGGAATTGAACCCAGGTCCTCGGTATTCCGTACCGCGTGCTATACCGCTACACCACTGCTGGTCGTAAAAGTCAAAATTTGGAATTGAAATAAAAAATACAAAAAGATTCCAAAAAACAATCTTAATATTATAATTAATAATAAAGTTGAGTAAACTTGGTAGTAAAGTTGGTACTACCCGGAGATAATCATAATTCAGCTACTTAGAATTATCATCATCATCATCATCCCAGCAAGCAGCAGCAGCAGCTGGGTTGCAGGGCCCAGGCCTCCTCTCAGAATGAGATGGTTTGGGCAGTAGTTCCCACGCGGGCCCAGTGCGGATTGGGAACTTCACACACACTATTAAATTGCTTCGCAGGTTCGTGAAGGTTTCCTCATGATGTTTTCCTTCACCTCGTGATAAATTTCAAATGTAATTCCGCACATGAATTTCGAAAAATTCAGAAGTGCGAGCCGGGGTTTGAACCCAAGATCCTTTGCGTGAGGTCAAACTACTCGGCCACCACGGCTTTTAATTTACTTAGATCTTAATATTTTGTAAACGGACCACAAAATCGAAAAATTTTGTACCTTTTATATGAAATTTTATTGCAACGTCAACTTTCCTAATTAATCTAATAATTAATGACTCAAAAATCAAGGTTATAAATTTAAAAAAGTAAAAATTCGTATTTGTCTGTGACTGCTACTTTTCAAAGTTTATGCGATCAAAGTTTCGGGAAAAGGCTCACTTTATAAAATAATACATAATAGATGAAAACGGAGCTATATTTTTCATACGGATTAGTTGTCATATTCAAAGCATTTCACGTCTGATACCAACAGCAGTACCAAGAAATTAGTTTCTTCAGTTATTTCTACTTTATGCCGTCCTTTTTATGTCGGGTTCTAGATAAAATACAAATCCGCAGATAAAAATAGTCTAGACTAGACGGTCAGACAAAATAGCCTTAGTAATAACATCCTCAGGAAACGCCAATATCCTAGTTATCTTTCAAAGGCATTGGAGTGAGTCCGCAAAATATTCTGATCACAGATTTGTCACCGCATGTCCAATAAAGTTCAGATATCGCACCAGCATCCTGATTCCGACTGCTCTCTGACCGACTTAACCATAACGTATTCGCTGTTCCCTACAGCTTTGTGCGAGTCATAATTGGTGTGAGAAGGATATGTTTAGTTTCGATGCGAGTTTGTTACTGCAGTGAAGTGAATAGGGCTGTGGATGTCAGCAGCGAGCGTTGCAGCGTCGGCTGATTCCGCCGCATATTGCACTCTCGCAGACATTGTCAGCCCAACGTTTATTTATTACTCTCTCTTGTTTTATTTTCCTTAAACTCACATGGATAAGTTGGTGCCAATAAATCACAGACCAACATTTAACTACTCGTATGTAAGTAGAGCTGAGAAAAATTGCCTGAGCTTTTGTTTTTCTTAAACACGCTTATTGGGAGGGTGCGAAGTATTAGGTGGGGGTGATGAAATCTATCGCAGCGCTCATGGTGGCCAAAAGTAGAAATAGTTCTGGCTCTGTCATCTGTCATACTCATATGAATCTGTCATTAACAAAGCAATTTGTATAGACTTTAACTACCTAATTATAGTAATAGATGTTTGTGTTATGATGCGAGCTTGAATTATTGAACACCGTCCCTGTTTTGTTCTTAATTCCTCTACATCTCGGACATGTCCAGCAACAATTTTCCTTATAAAAAGGTTTGTGGTTGAAATTTTATATTGAGTGATACTTATTTAGATCTGAAAACGATATTTAATTTATTACTAGCGATATAAGAACAATTATATAATTTTACTATTATTCAAAGAAACCAATAAGATAGCTTTATCTTTTCGTTTTACAGTAAAAGTACAACTAAACATGAAGTAAACAAACCCTGACATAACGAAAATAAAACACACTTTTTGAATAAATTTTACTTACCTCATTTAATTTTAATGACCAAAAAATTACAAACCTTTTTTACACCCAATTCACGGTATTGCAGTAATTTTGTATTATAAATTTAATACGTTATAGGTTTGATTTTGGTCACAATGTCGCGGTGAAATTTCAAAGCATCAAAGCCAAAAAAGTTGCGGACGTCAGAGCATCAAAGCCAAAAAAGTTGCGGACGCTAGGTGGCGCTGATGTCGTGCACAGAGCCACTACTTATAAATCGATGAATGTAACGAAACCAAAGACCCACTTCATATTGTGGTATTGACATAATAAAGCTAGACACTGGAACTCCAGGACAGAACAACGTAACCACACATTTGGGCTTTTTAGAATAGTCTTACGGTGCCCTTTGACCAAGAGTATCCAGGATAAGATAATTGTGTCAATTTTATATTTAAGTAAGTAGGTTGGTACTTTTTTACTCTGTCATATTAATACATTTGTCAATCTTGTATGGCGCTAAGTACCTACGTGGTTGTAAAACGAGAAAGTACAAAAGTGACCAGCTATTTTTGATGCTGACTGTACTACATTTTTTGTAATACTACCTGCCTAATGTTTTGGAACCATGAAAAGTGGTGACACACCCTTATTTTTGTTACGGGTAAAGTTTGACTTAACTAGCCTATATTTGCGTCTTCATTCGCGTAAATATTAGCAAATTCCAGAAAATTTTAGTCTTCAATTCATCATAGTAACGGTAGCCTATAGTGGTTTAACCTAAAGCCTCTCAAGCAGAGGGTCGTGGGTTCGAGCCCGGGCCTGCACTTCCATTTTCGGAAATTATGTGCGAAATTACGTTTGAAATTTACCATTACCTCTACGGTGAAGGAAAACATCATGAGTAAACTTGTCAAAAATATCCCTATCCGCACACTGGGTCCGCGTGATAACTAGCCCCCAGCTTTTGTGGTGTACGTATAAATATAAAGTCGCAATGGGCACTTGTGACAGAAACAAATTAGTTAATAAGGCATGAACTTTCATTCTTCTTTGTAAATTGTAAATTTGTGGGCGAAAACTAAATGTCATTTGTTTTCCCAACTTCCATCATTTTAGATGCTGAGTAGGTAGCTAAGGCTTCGATTTAGCTTACGACAGGTGTTTAATCTGCAGTTAAGTGGTTTACGAATTGCTTATTGCCTGCAAATATTTGCAGTATCCAGTCCGGTATAGATAGAACCCGCAAACCAAATCACTCCGTCGCTAACTTGCAACTTGATTTGATTTACTTTAGCAGTTGTAGGTAGATAATAGGGTAACTAACTTGATTCATTATTAGATCTCTGAGCTTGAGATTTCGACAAGTTTATGTGAAAGTTTGTTTGAAGATGTTCGCACATTTTTTACAAATTTGCAAATAAATATTCGTAAATCAAAGTTCTTGTATATTTTTGTTTAAAGTAAAATTTTAAGAAAATATTTTGTGGAATATTAATGGCGACCCCTAGCGCCATCTAACCTCGCGTAAAACAACTGCTACATCCTGCATTACACTACCGAAGTTTCTCAATTCAGACGCGACCACGATATCACGGGCAGACAGACAGACACTAGCGTCAAATTTATAACTCCCTTCTGTGTGAGCAAAAACAAGGTGAACACGCAACGATGGATAAAGAGTTTTGCAACAGGGGAAAAGCCACGGGCACGAGTTAGTTCCTTTAACTATGTCGTTAAATTTGTACTGCCCTCTGGCCTACATCCCACAGCTGAGGCTAAACTTTGTCCTAATGGCAACAATTTCGTTCAACTATTAGAGTTATTTATAGAGATAATGTGGTTGCCAAATGCCTCTTTGGGCTCTTGAAACTCTGTGTGGAACCCGTTTTTAATGTAAGTTTACCGCTAAGGCTTTACGATGAAGTGGTCAGGTAAAGTAAATATAACTTTGAATTGGTATATCTATTGGTCGGTATATTTGGTATCTTTTCTAGAAAAAAAATACAACTGATTTCACTTGAAGTTTACTTTTAATTCAAAAAATATTTTCTATGGAACTGCCAAAATATAACCGAAGACATATTCAACTAACAATCATGAATTTTTCCTTCGAACAGAGTAGCTAGTAGGTACCTACGTTAAAAGTATATATAGTTGATTGATTGACATTATGTTAGAAACGCTTGAATCGAACAATTATCTAGAGCTATGCCTACTTATAATATCCATAAAAAAACGTGTGTGACAAAGATCTTTGAACTTGGCAAAAAATTGAACTAACTTGGCTATCTTGCAAACTTTACTTTTTACAGCAGTTTGCTATGAATGGCGCTGTTTGTTCTTCTTCTGTTGGATCTTTTGTTCGTGGTTTTTAACAAATAATATACCTACCGCTAATAATGATAGTGGAATAAATAAAGTAAAGCACCTTCGTACTAACGTTACCCACATTCTCCAAAAAGTTCTAATACAACCAAGTCGCAAGCCAAAATACGTTGTTTATCCCAGTTGTTCATATAGTTAGCTCCACTCCAATCACGTAACTAAACTGGGGACCATAGTCCCGTCGTGTATAATTTGTAACTGAGACCAAGAAGCACGTGCCGATACACTTGTACCGAATTATTTTGGGGTGTTAATATCGCAAGAGCACGTAAGACACGACAATAACTGCTATATTGGTTGAAGTTGGACGTGGACAATATATATGGTAGTATGGTATTTTGACAGGAATAAAGTTATAATTGGTATTACTTCATAAAGCTTAAAGTAGCGTAACGTTATTAAAAAAAAGTGTTCAGACGTACCGGATTCATAACTAACATATTTTGAGACTTACCTACTTAATCATGATTACCTATCCATAGATTTACTAATATCAGTAATGTAGGAGCGCGAGAGAGTGGGCGTGAATATGATGAGAGGGATAGATAGACGTTACTATTTTCCTTAAACACCTGTATCACCCTGTATGGACGTAGTGACATTCGTAAACGAAAAGAACAAACAGATGTAAAAAACAAATGATCTGATCTTGGTTGCCTACCTATACTCCAACCCCGAATTAACGACAGCTGATAGAAAATGACCTAATTCATTCAATGTAATTCATTTGATACAGAACATCCTTAACATTGTTACGAGTATTTTGAGGTTGACTTTGTCTTGTATTATTTTCCTCCTTTTTTAATGGGACATGCGACGGATAATGTTGTGTTTGACATTATTCTTTTATCTTCTTTTTTGTTCCAATAAATTCTCTTGACGATACGGAAATACAAGTATTACATTTAATAAATTCTCTTATTTTTACAATGTAAGTGAAAACTATAATAATTATTATTAATATACTACATATAACTTATAAGTTATAATATACGTTTATAAATCGCTTACGAACTAATAAAATCAGTACCTAGCTAGTTAGCAAGAACATCACTTAAGTAAGTATAGGTTTAAATCAACGCTGAGTCAATTTATTTAAAGAATTACTTGAACTCCGCTTACTCCCAACGTTTAACTTAATGCACAACTCAACTTTTCATAGCGGTTAAAAATCAACCGTGCAAAAGTTCAGCTGTAGAAACACTTTAGTTTTCACGATTTCATAAAACCCAAGACAGCCTTGGTCGTCAAAAGATAATTTTCAAGAATAAAAGCCTTCTGGAGTCATGTCGTAAAGGAGCTTCTTACTGAAGAATAAAACTGTGTCAATTACGCCTCAAGAAAAGTTCAGGGAGTAGATAAATGTATCATAAACTCTTCCGAGCTTTTTTTTGCATAAAACACTTATTTTGTTTTTATTATCAGTGTAAATTTCTGTTCTAAATGGATGAAATCATAACTTATTTACATGCGTCCCAACTTTTTACTACTTGCGGTTCCGGACTTGACAAACCTCACTTCCTTTCACAAGCGTTCGACCAATAGCAAAAGAGCTGTGCCTGTTTATTTCACGTTCAGAAATAATTTATCCCATCAAAACATAAATGTGAAATGAGAGCCAAGTTCAATATTATGATATATATGCCTTAATTTGTTGACTTTAACGACAAAAGAAGTGAGATCTAAATGGGTGCCAAGTTCTATGAAAACTAGCCAAGTCCGATCTTAGGCTTCAATATATTATCCTAAGTTATAAGAAGAAATGATAGGTATTTAAGTTGTTATAAAATATTTTATATTGTTTAAATAAATTTCAGGACTGACCATTGAACTTGGCACCCATTAGATCTCACTTCTTTTGTCGTTAAAGTCAACCAATTAAGGCATATAATCATAATATTGAACTTGACTCTCATTTCACATTTATGTTTTGATGGGATATCATTACTTTTTGTATAGAAATAATTTAATTTAAAACTTATAATTAAATTGTCGGGTGACAAGCAAAAGTCACTAAGTACCAAATACCTACTTATAACAAAGCTCATATCTCAGTACGAAATTACTAACTAGATACGACTTTTTGAAGAGCAGTGACAGAATTTTTTGTAAGTTTTGCTTGTCATCCGGCGAAATGATAAAAAATAACTAGTTTCTGATTTATTCCTTTGTATTCACCCAACTACCTATCTGGATTATGATTGGTCTTTTGGAGTAATTTTGTATTTTTTATTTCAACTCCAAATTTGTTACTTTTACGGGTGACTTTACCCGTGCTTTTACCCGTGAAACCATATCGAAAATACAAACTGAGACATGGATGCACAGAAAAACCAGAAAAAGAGACCAGCACTGGGAATCGAGCCCAGGTCCTCAGCGTTCCGTGCTGCGTGCTATAACCCCTACACCACTGCTGGACAGGAATCTAGACACGAATTTTTTCTATGCATACATATCTCAGGTTGCTTATTTCTACTTTGCTACTTAAGCAGCAGCACTAGCAACATCTATGTGGCGTCGACAGACGTCACACTCTTTCGGAACCAACCGCTCACCCAGACAAGCCCCTTACTTTGCTGCTTAAGTAGCAAAGGAGAAATAAGCAACCTGAGATATGTATGCATAGAAAAAAATAGTGTCTAGATTCCTGTCCAGCAGTGGTATTCCATGCTGCGTGCTATAGCACGCAGCATGGAACGCTGAGAACCTGGGTTCGATTCCCAGTGCTGGTCACTTTTTCTGGTTTTTCTGTGCATCATGTCTCAGCTTGTATTTTTGATACCTATCTGGATGCCAAATTTGAACTTTCTAGGTTATCTGGAACCGGGTTAGAATGTTGATCTATAGGTGAGTCAGTGATAAAAATGACGATTTTTGGATGTTAATATCTAAATAACCGTTTGAGGTATGTTTATGAAATTTGGAGCACACATGTATCTCGCAAGTCTCAATAAATAAGCTAAATTTAACACGTTTATGTGAAATAGTTCCTGAGTTATAAGGGGTCAAAAGTGGCTCCAAATGGTTCAGGTAAAATGACACACGGTTCTGTTAGCTTGAACTTGGCTTGACACGCTACAACTTAGAAGATTTAAACTAGATCTGAAAATTACTTTTAAAATTCTACTCTTTATTTTAGTTTTTATTGTTGTTATCTGTAGTTGGCTATCATAATTCATTAATTGTATTTATAGTATTCATCCTTGTTAGGATTGGATTGCAGTAGGTAGTTCCTTTGGCAGTAAAAAAGATAATTTTTAGTATAAAAAAATGAACTACTGTAATTCTTAAAGTCTTATGAATGTTTGTTGTAGATGGTCATTATACCCCATCAAAAACTAGCAGATTTATAACCGAAATTGGAGATCGTTAACCTCCACATTGGCAAAATCATCAAAAAGCTGATAGCCAAATAAAAAAAAAGAAGCGTAAGAATTATTGTGGGCATTTATCTTAAAAGAAAATAAGTAGCTTTGTGCTTAAATAAAATTAAGCATAAAGAACGTTTTCTTGTACCTTAGGTACATTGTGTTGTAAATAAAGAAAATCTCGACATATTTTCTTGTTTAGGCTCATTCGTAATCAGATACGAGTACTCAATTATGAAAGTATCCGTACCTACGCCCGTGGCCCCGCTGAGGCAGGAAGTACGCGAATAATTTGCTTTACAATACTATAATTTATATAGCGTTTTCAAATAACATTTTAATGGTAAATTAAGTTATTTTTAAAGCTCATTGAAAGCAAAACATTTGAATATATATTTTTTTACAGTTCCGTACCAAAAGCACAGAATAACTAATAGCTAAGTACTACCCCAAAAGGCTGACAAACAGAACCGTAGAAAACCATGTCCGTCTATCTGTCACAGGGCTCTATGAAATTTAAACATAAATCGTATTTCTGTTGCCGTTAAAAGAATATTTAAGAGGTCCCCTCTCCACCTATTATTTTAGTTATCATTGTATCTCTCGACGTTTTAACATACAAACCTCAAACTAGGAATAATAATAGAGATACATATAATGCACATCAACAAAACTAATAAAAACCGGTCAAGTCTGAACCGATCTTAAGATAAAACAATACTTTTTCATTTCTCTGTCAGCGGTTCATGAGCTTACTTACAGATAACTTGATTTTTGTGGTGTTTTATTTTGCCTTTGACTGTACGGAGCACTCAGTATGCGAATCCCACTCATACTTGGCTGGTTTTGCTTGGTTCTAAATATACAACACTACGTCACAAACGCAGTTTTAACCGACTTACAAAATATGCCATAAATTTACGAGTATCTTCAGCATGGTGGGTAGCTGGCCCACGCTCAATTTAAATATAGGTAACCAAACTTTGAAGAATCACTTAATATCCACTTAAAACTCCATTAAACAATGCCCGAGTGTTTGCGTCGAAGAAACTTGCTCCAACTATATTGGTAAGAAAATGTTGATATAGTTGAAAAATGTGAGCTGGCAAAATGCTTTCGTGATTGATTTTAATTCTTCTGGGTATTTTTTACGACTTGACTAAAGTTTTTGCTTACCTAAATCATACTTTGATACCTGCATTAGATTTAAACGGCCATTCTAGTTTAACAAGACAAATAACGCCTAATAAATTACTAAAATGCTTCATCCATAATATTGTTAGATCTAATTATTACTTAGTCTAATATTTAATGTCCTAAAATTAAAATACCGACTGTATTTTTATCCCAATTAGACAAATTAGCATTGATTCGCTGTTCTTATGTATAAGGAAAAAAAAAATGTGTGACATTTTTTAACTTCTACTTAAAGGTTTAGACGTACTTTAAGGTTTGAAGATATGAAAAACCATTTCGACCAAACAATTTTCGACATTACAATCATTCGACGAAACGTTAAGCAAAAAATATGTAACGAAACTTTTTAATGCAAAACAATTTTCGACCAGTTGATATATTTAGACCCATGTAAATTACTGATAGAACTCAATACTACTCTTCCTTCCACACAGCTGCTTCCGAATTGCATTTTTTGTTAGCTACTTACACGATTTCCAAAGAGCAGTTCGGATTCAGTATTGTTGGATCCACTGCAATCCTCTTGCCGAGTGCCACCGTTATCAATGGTACCTGCCATTTTTAACGGATCAAAAGGATTTTAAGCAAGGCGTTGGCTAAGAATCGAAATTGAATAAGGATTGTAACCGCTTTGTTCATATTCTCCTTATATCGGTTCATTTGCTCTGTGAAGATGAAAATGTTTCTGTTTGGGTATGAATTCGGCTTTTATTACAAAGCCTTAATTGGTGGTCGAATGGTTAGAGTTGGCATTCCTTTTTTCGAGCCATAATGATAAGAATGTGTATTAAACTTGAAATTTATCACTAGTTAGCTTTTTGTTGAACAGAGAGAGATTTCTTGCTTTGCACTGTACAAACCTTCGTAATCGATCTTGTGGAGGTATCTATCTATCTGGTACTTATATTGATTTACGAGTACTGCCTTTTCGCAACGTAACGTTTGGCAACCTGTTTCATTTCGCAACTTTTCATTTCGCAAACTTTAAAACTGTAAACATTTCAGGATTTATATCAGGGCCATCGTCGTGTAGAACCCTAGGTTAGTTTTATAAAAATCCTGAAATATTTACAGTTTCAGAAATATTAAACAGTTGGGAAATGAAACAGGTTGCCAAACGTTATTCGCCGAAACATTAGTAAACCATTGATTTATTTATTTCGGGTAAGCCGGAAACCGCGTTAAAGATTTCCGTAAAATTTGAAATGGGGGGGTTGCCGGTGATGAACAATCGAACTAACTTGGTCTTACCATGGTACCTACGCGTATTTTCAAGTTCTAGCCGAAGCACAGCTCGGTCGCTCTGGTAGGTACTTTTATTAATACTAGTAAAATGTATTAAAAATGAGCGGGTGTATGTATGCTGAATCAGGCGCTACAATAAGGAAGGAGTTCAAAAAGTTGGACATTGAATACCGACTGTTATAAATAATTAGGCAAAAGATTTGTTGTACGAGAGACAACGAACCAAACAACTTTATGGTTTATATTTTGTGGTACAACGAAACCTTTTCAATTCAATCATTACGTTATCCTGCCCGAAAAAAACACTACATTAATATTATGATAACATACAAACAACAGCGCCATCTAGCGGGTCCAATTGCGTTTCCAAACCATCAACCAACGTTGTTTTGCCATACCTATCAATTATTTTTATGTGAATATTTTTCTTGGTAAATATAATATATTACTTAAGTGTGAACATTTTGTATGGGAAAATATTTTTTCTTTTATTTTATTTTTTCGTAAACTTTCCATTGTTTTTAATACTTATTATCCAATTTCTGACGAAGGCAAATACAAAAACACAAAAATTTTAAAAATTGGTCAAGCCGTTCATGAGTTAATAAATGGTGTAACTAACACGACTGCGTTTTATATAAATAGATTAAATTACATTACGTACCGGGTATGGTGGTTATACTTTTTCAACTAGAGCCATCAGAACATGAGCATTTAGCATGAAGCATAAAGGACATGGGTGCATAAGAAGTGATTTCTTAGCAAAAAAATGTGTTTTGTTTAGTTTACTTAGTGTATTGCAATACATGTAACTGTAAATGCTATTAATAAATTAAATAAATGAACCAGGGTAGGGTAGGGTATAGCATTTGTTGTTATAATTGTTATTATCTATTTACTATTTTAAAATCTTTTATTTCACAATATCTTATTTCTGTACATATTAATAGTTATTTGATTAGAGCATGGATTTCACAAAGGACAACTATTTAAAAGTACCCGTTGTAAGGAATTAAAGCGACTCGTTACTACATATCACAACGAAGCTGACACGCGACCCTATTCCAAGCCAAGGATGTAATTATGCCCCCGTATATTCACCACAAGATTAAAGACCACAAGGCTTTAATTGACAACACATGCATTATCATGTATCCAGTGTTACACGATGCTCAATTGTCATCGTCTAATTATTGTTGTAATTACAGTCAATAAGGACAATACAGCAATATTTATCGTTCTAAGACGCTGCTTTATCAATAATCGTTATAACTGCCTCCAGATTAACGCCGTAAAATGATGTTTATCTGCTTTACAATTAACACGATTGTACTTTGTAATTACTCGGGTGGATACTTTTAAAACTAGGTAACAAATGAGGCTTATTAGAATGATTTAAGCTTAAGATGATTTTCACGAGTGGCCACGGCCACTGTAATGTGGTCAAAACTTCGAGGTGATTGGTACTCGTTGTTAGTGCGATAAGTTCAGATTGTGGTAGTGGTTAATAATATTATTAGTCGAAGATGGCTTACTAATATTATTAGTCGAAGAAACGGGACTCTTTAATAGACAATTTCACTGTGAATTATTTAACAGATGGTATGTCAATAGTCTGCGGAATGTTTCTAGTGATATATGTGGCGTTATCTGGGAAAAGGTACCTTGTTGTCGGTATTGAGTTATTGATATCCCCAT
This sequence comes from Choristoneura fumiferana, assembly GCF_025370935.1. Classification (NCBI taxonomy): domain Eukaryota; kingdom Metazoa; phylum Arthropoda; class Insecta; order Lepidoptera; family Tortricidae; genus Choristoneura; species Choristoneura fumiferana. Next base: position 11,480,442 of record NC_133492.1, read on the forward strand.
AATCTAGATACATTTAGCTATCGAACCATGTAAGAAACATGCATGTAGGTTTAATAGACATTTAAAAAAAAATTTGAACCTCAAAAGCCAGAAAAGGTGATTACGAGAAAATTGAATTCAAACTTATACACCCAATAAAAGTATGTTGTTGTTGGAAGTTACATAGATAACACGCTATTTGAGGAGTAGATTGTACGGGCTTTCTGGTTTCAAGATCAATTTTGTAATTGGACAACTGTTTTCCTATAGTTTACCTTGCCAAAGTGCATAAAGTAAAAAAAAAGGTTGATGGATTTTTTACTTAATTTTTTATTTATAGTATGTTTCCATTGGATTTTATTGAAGGAAAATATTATGCGTAATTGAACACTAAATAAGAACTACTCCGTTTTGAATTAACGTTGTTTATTATATAAAAAATACTTTAACAAAAATAACTTTGTGGTTTACAAATGTAATTAAACAGTCAAAATCAACAAACGTTTATATTTAGTACGCTAAAACATAGCCAAATGAGACCAAATTAACTCAACAAATCTTAAAAAACTAGTTTTTTCCGTCTCAAAATTCAAAGTAAAGTTTAGTAAAAAGTTGGTACAATCACTATATATTTTCGAAAGGGTGCCTTACCTTATCGTCGGTGGTAAAATATTTAGTGATATGAAGTGATATCATTTGAAAACGACTAATAACTTACGATTAATTTTAATAGTCTTAATTTAAGAACACTGTAATATTAAAACTCTTACCAAAAACCTATAATTTTGTCTCAACAAACACTAAATGATTAACGTATTTGAAAAGGTACCTTATCGTCGGACGTAAAATGTTTAGTAACATAGTTAAGAATAAGATCTAAAAAAATGCTTTTGATTTGTAGTTGTAACTATTAATCGTTATTCTTATTATTATTATTAATCAACCTCTTAAGACACAAATTGGCGTAAATCGTCAATAAGGGCCTTATCACACTAGCGATTTACGGGAGAGTTGAAAGCGAGGCGAGCGCGCAGTGAATTCGCTGCGAGCGTATAGCGATTTCGCCGCAAGCGCGCAACGACTCATAAAAAAACGATTTAAAAACTTGTGTCTCTGTCAAATTAAAATTTAGACCCTGCTTATTAATATAGAGTAAAAAAAGAAAAAATGATTTTTTTCGACATTTTACTTTAAACGCGATTATCTCGTAACGCCACATATTCAGTTCATTCAAGTAGACCTACTTCAATATGTATTTATGATTCAAGGTTCATTTGTACGCCTGTTCAAGGTCTACATAAAATTATTTTGTGACTCAATGCGAGAATCTATCATCTGAGAAGTAAAATTAATTACAAGTAGGTAGATCATGATGTGTGCACTCACCCACACATTGCATATAAAATTAAATAAAGTTTCTTCTAGCTTCTTGAAGATGTTTCTAAAACAAACTAAGAAAGCATTAAAATTCAATCGTTTAAAAATAAGTTATATCACAATCCAGGCCAGTTAAGTTAAAAAAAATATCTTAAACAATTAAGTACAATGGATAACGTACCTACATAGGGTGAACTTTCTTGTGCGCAATTTTCTTTGACGTACTTGCCCTATAACTATATAATATACTATGACATGTAGGTGAGGTTTAATTAATTGCTCTCGTGCATCGGACTAATACGAAGGTGTGCCTACTTATTGGGGGTAATGTAGACCGGTAATACTCGGGAAACAATAGCACCCACATCCCGGCTTCGCCAAGATAAACGGTACCTACGTGTGATTTTGACAAGACGTTCCTTTGAGCTGGGATATAGATAGCCATAATACCCGTATAGTTTGTAGGTATATGACATGGATCTAAACACAACCCGGCCTTTTATGTGTCAAATGGTACATGACGGATGGGAAGCTTTTGCAGATAGTCGCAGGAAAATATGGGAGACTTGGAGTTCTATACTGCTTGAATTGACAGGTTTAGAAAATCTATGTTAACTCATAAAATAACTTCTACTTAGTAATATTATAAATGCGAAAGTTTATGAGTACCGTATCGTCGGGGTACTTTGACCCATTGGAAGGTTACTTTCGGCCACATAAACACCACATTAAAACGTAAAATAAAACAATATAAACTTGATCGATCAATGGGGAATGGATGAAAATTTTAGAAGCGCTTGAAACTTTTTTTATCGATAGGAATAACCTTTCTAATTAACAGAAAAAATGACAGATTTTTAAGTAGCATCAATCAATCAATTCATGAAAAACAGGGCGGTATTTCTATGTTGGTATTATCCGGACCGGTAAAGAGTGTCACCTGTCAAAACGAAAGAGTCAAAGACACATACCTTCTTTTTTAATTTTTTTGTTCTGGGCTATGGAATAACCCGTAACCAACCAGACTGTCGTAATTTGGTGGTAAAGAAAACTCTTTCACTTTTTTAAATTAATTGATGCTACTTAAAAATCGGATATTTTTTCTATTAATTAGGAAGGTTATTCCTATCGATAAATAAAGTTTCAAGCGTTTATAAAATTTTCATCCGTTCCCCATTAACACCGACCACATGACGAAAAGCCACATTCTCAAAGCAATATAATAAAACCAGGACCGAGTTAATGCCTAGGGCCAAAGTTACCCTTCAGGGCCAAAGTATCCCGACCTTACGGTATGTGCGTGCGTATGTTTATTATTTAAATATCCACAATAAACTTCGGCTTATCTTTGTGATATCTATCTATTCTCTGAGCTACGTCTGTGTCCTTAGTTTTGTGTTGGATAATCTTGTTGTGGATTCCATCTTTCAGAGAAAGTCCAAGCATAACTCGTTTCATAGCTCGCTGAGCGACTTGGAACTGGAACTGATAGATTAGCCGACTGCAAGTGACCACGTTCCAATTCTGCATGTCATGACGGATCGTACAACTGGTTAAAAACTTGTTCAATAGTACACTATATAAAGACAAATTTCCCTCTTCATTATCTAAGATTTAGAAGCATTTAAATGAAACACTTGCCTCATTCTTCGCGGAAGTACGAAATAGCGATATCTTCTTAGAGATTATTAAATATCTTTTCCGAAAAAAAAAACGTTTGCATAAAATTGCACAAGAATTAAAAAGGAAAGAACGGAAACTGGTTGTCTGAATAAAAATGCTTCTAAGGAAAGCCGCTTGAGAGTTTTTCGATGTTGAACATTAGTACCAAGAAATTAGAGTTGGATTAAGCTTGCGCGGTTGGACAGCCTTCACTTGTTCAATAATGCAGCGTTTGGAAACGCAAGCTACCTATATTAGCGCAATGCACTCATGCTTTCTTGCAAAATTCTTAGAACAGATGCTATTTGACCGAAGTACCTACTTATTTGTAATTCTCGTTTTCATAAGAACTACCTGCATTGTGGAACGTTTCTATTTTATGGCTAAGTAGGGCGGTATTTCAATTGAAACTATGCACTTTATAATATAAATTTTCGTATTTCCAGCGGCGATATTGTTAAAGGCACTTGAAATTGCAAAAGTTTTGGATCACTTCTTTCTGTCAGATGGTACTGGGTAGAAAGAGATGGTGAATGCGATCGTGCAATTGGCATTGGTCTCAAAAAAACAATGTTGTAGGCGTATTTAAGACATTCTCTATTTGAACGATTTTGGTTTTAGTTGGGTTTTAATTTTTTTATCCTATTTATTAATTACCGGAATTATAGCTATCCATACTTGCCATGGCGTTAAAAACTACGTTTATCTTTGCCTACCACAATTATTAAAAAAAAAAATGACCCTCCTTCGGGTGGTCGGGTAAAAACGTAGTCATCTGTAACCGGTCAGTGTTAGGATTAGGCAGTTTAGTTACATAACGTTTAGGTATTAGTGATGAAAGTCAAACAAAGGTTAAACGTTATTTTGCAAATATACGCACGATCATTTAGTATGTTTTTACTATAATGCTATAAAATTATATAATAAACCTTCCTCGAAATGGTTTTGGAATTAGACCACATTGTAAAAAAGTGATCAATGCGAATTACGTTACTGCAACCGCAACCCAACTTAGGTAAGCAAAAGTTTTCACTGGGAAACTGTCATCCACAACCAATGTACTGGCATCTGGCATACGGCGCCACTGATCTTCCTTTGGGACCATCTGAAGAATTATTAGTTCTTTAGTAGTGGACTGTATTTCCTTTTCTCTGTTCAGTGAAAGTCCTTTTTTGTAGCAGTAAAGATTTATTAACTTATAAAATGTACGAGCACAATTTGACGCGACACATTAGTTCGCCATGTTGAATCCAAGAGGCTAGACATTTAATGTGGTGTTGCCAACACCATCTAGTCATCATACATAAAAAAAAACATTAAATAAAAGCAAAACCGCAAATCATTAAGTAAATAAAAACACTAACATTATAACATAAAAAATGTGCAATTAGTTCGAGCACGGTATTTCTAAGGTACTTTAGCCGTCTGAGAATTTCGCAGTCATCCAGATTTACGGTAAAGCATCTCTCAGACACATAAATGAATATGCAGGCATAGATGCAACGTGCTGATGGAATGAGCCCGCTGGTACGGACGTGTGCAGCCAGCCTTATGATACGCACCAGCCGGTAGCTATATCAGCTGGCACAATGTATATAAAGACATTTGCAAGAACACAAGAGTTCTGGAACGTATAGTGCGAATCTTCTCTAGTTTTCTTCGATTTAGTAATATTATTATGTAATTTATAATGTAATGAAATGTGCCTTTTAATTTGAATTTATTTGGTTTGACATAGATAAACAGCTTAATTTAATTGGATGTGATGTGTTAATTTTAAATGAAACAGAAGTCAATTAATTAGGCAGTGTACATGAATGTCATGGAAATTAATGTAATTTGATTTAATGTAATAATAATATATCTTATCTGTTTACTACCATAGTCTCATAAGAATATTGTATACACTAACAATACTTGTATCTACCTACTCAGTTATCCGAAAATATATTTTTTTTAGTTCCATTAATCCCACTAATACCTATAATAAATGCGAAAGTTTGTAAGTCTGTTTGTTTGTTAGTTACTTCATCACGTCTAAACCGCTGAACCGATGTAGATGAAATTAGTTTGAGTCCCGGGGAAGGACATAGGAAAATAAAAAAATAGGCAAATTGCATAGTTCCCGCGGTATAGTGAAAACCGAAATTTACGCGGACGGAGTCGTGGGTGACGGCTAGTTCACAAATATAGTAAGATTGTCAGATTATTGTCTAAATTTCGAAAATAAAATACATTAAAAGCAAATTAAAACGAATATATTGCTCACATAATTTTTAACGTATCATAATACGTTAGTAAATTGTGGCATAAGAAAACATGTTAAGTACCTGATTAATATGGCAAACAAATAGCTATGGAACATGAAATTATGGCAAATGAAAAACGAACGTATGAAATTAGGGCAAATGACAGGAGAAGCATTCTCTACGACTTCTTTGTTCTGTTACATACAAACGAGGCTAGCAGTATTTCATTTAACAAACTACGGTGCCCGCTAGGGTCTGGTATTTATCAAAGTCAACAAAAACACATCCAGCAACTGAAAGACAAATACGAAATTACACAATCGTTTAAACCCTGAAGGGTTTATGCTGAGCCTGGCGTCAATAGACGCCTACTATGGCCTTACCACAGGCGGGGCCATTTTATCCCGAACCATCCATCATACTCAGTTTGACAAGCACACATGTTCCCAAATACGTGTGTCGAACGGGAAAAATAATTTACCATCTCATTGGATTGCCGAACGAATTTTAAGAATGATATCGAACGTCGATACCAGGCGCCGTGAGCAGGCCGTACGTTATGCGTTTTCGACATTTAATTTGTACAAATAAAACGAGATTTTTAAACATTGAGTTTTCCAATTTTAGATTGGAATCGTGTGGGATAGATAAGCCGGGAAGAGAAATGAAGATTAAGCTGGTTGGACGCGCGGTTGGATGGATTTAAGACTTAAGACGTTTTGCTAAGACATTTTCTAATTTTGTGAGAGTTTTTCCTAAAAATGTTTCAATGGGACATCGGAAAGTCAGCGACTTTATATTGAGTCGAATTTTTATTTAAAATGCCACAATGTAAAACTGTCTGTTGTTCAAAGTTTGTGGAAAACTGAAATAACTTTCAAACACGGTACTTTAATTTAATTACAAATTTGAAGTCTTCTTTCTAAAAAAGTATTTCACGTAGGGAGATGTGAAGGTCAACAAGAAAAGCCTTTGCCCAGCAGTGGGACACAAATATAGGCTAAAAAATATTAATAATACCTAATATTAATACAAACCATGCCTCTCTGGCAAATACGGCGAAGTTAAAATTAAAATTCTCGAGCGCATTTGACTACAATGGTCCTAAATGGAATCCAGGGTGAAGCGAAAAAAAATCTCAAAAACATAAACAAAAGTAATCACTTAAATAATAAAAGGGCTTTGAGCCTTTTCTGTTCCGTTTGAGCACAATTTCCTTGCAAAGAGGTTGTCTCCAAAGTAATGTCAGATAAGAGTCTCGGCGCTCAGGAGTGGCGCTGTGCTAATTTGAATTAAATTTAGAGGATTACGAGCATCCTTCGTCCAGCAGATTATAGCATCCGTTGCTTTGCATAAAGTGACTGTATTCTGTAACACTGTAATTCTGTAACGAAAGTATCGCCGCACGCAAATAAACTTAAGTATTTATGCCGCCTGAAATGAAAATGTCTAAAATTTTCAAATCTTTCTGTGAAAGTGCGTGCACTAAAAGAGAGGCGATTGCTTATTAATCGCAGGGAGAGTAGAATTCCTTATTACAAGTTTTTTTTAATGTTTAACTTAGATTTGTGCTTACTATAGTAATAAGTACCTACTTACGTGTAAAGTCAAAGAACTAATTTCAAAGTGATATACTTACTTAATTAACTTTTATTATTATGTACACATAGTAATTAATCAAAATATGTTAATTGCAACATAAGTAAATCAAGGCATGATCTTTTTATTAATATTTTATGAATCCCTATTTCCCTTGGTCACGGCATCACGCGTGAACGGCTGGACCGATTTAGCTAATTCTTTTTTTTTATATTGTGTTTGCTATTGTCAGGAGAAGGTTCTTAATTCTTATAAAAGTAGATTAAGAAAATATAAATAAAAAGCTACACCGGGGGCGACCCCGTGGGCACCAGCTAGTTTGTAATAAATCCAACAGTTTCTAAACATTTCAAAGTGCCATGTCCCTTTTATAGGTCCAACAGATTTGTAGTCCAATTCGATCAGCCTTTTGAGTGCCTCCTATAAATGCCGAAAGAGAAAACAAATAAAGGATTTACCGAGATCCTACATGATAAATGATGATAGATACAATAGCATTAAACGAAGCTTCTCGTCGTCTTTACCTACTAATGAAACCTTAAAAAAGACTAAACAAATACACATTATTTAAAAAATGCGAACTTTAAAAGTGTCATCATAAATTTGGTTAAGTTTAAAACTACAGAACTAAGATGATTAGAAATGAATCTTCGAATACTAATACATTTTTCGGCTCTCCTGCTATTAATGGGCTAACATTTTTTGTACTTAATTAGTACTTACACGATGTTCACGAGTGAAATAGAGTCCTTTTTAAAACACAATCTCTTCATAAACTATTTATTTACCAATCAAATCGAGCGACACTTAGTAACAGACTGAACAAAGGAAAATAAATATATGGCTTCTTAGCCAAATTTTTTGGAATAACATCTGCTAAAGAGATCTTTCCATCGTGGCCTATGCAAGTGTTTTAAATTTCTACGATGTGTTCCGAACTCCAACCAAACTCGCATTTCGCATGGCTTAATCTATACCCCGCAGATGGTTAAATCTTTTTAGAACAGGTGGTTCGTGTATCACACTAAATGGGTAAAGGTTTACAGCGCTGCTGAAAAATAAATCCGAGCATAGATGAATGAGGGCGCGGGGAATTGTGTGATAAATATTTGAAAGCGGCATTGTGCCGGCCCTGCACTGTGGTACCGCTTAATAATTTCGCAAAGCGCTCCATGTTTATTTAAAACACTTCGGTCCATGTTGCGCTCCGACGGTGTACTGTGGAAATATCGATTTGTTACTAAATAGGTGCAATATAGGCTGGTGTCCTACAAAACTCAATTAGTCTCTCAGTTAGATTATCAGAAAATAGTACACCTATTTTTTCTTTTCTCAATTAAACAAAAAAGTACCTGGACGGCTGACCTTTGCTCGGGCTGAAACTCGATAATAAACGTTTTCCCAGAGATAAGACTAAGCTAGATCGATTTGAAAGGATGAAAGCTAAGTCACTGCATTTTGTAACTGTGTTCCTTTTAACGGAATAAACCATGCCATTATTAATTTAAAAGTTGCATTTTTAACCGACTTCAAAAAAGGAGGAGATTCTATGTTCCAATGTTTGTATTTTTTTTTATTTAATCACATCATTCGTTTGTCGTCGGTGACACCTGGCGCCTTTACAAATAAATTATTAGTGAATCCGTTGCTCTGGAACATAATCGCACTAACGCCCTGAAGTCTCATTAATTCATATTTCTTTTTTTTTATTCGACTGGATGGCAATGGATATAGCCATGTAAAGTTTCGCGTGACGTCATGCGGGGGCCACTTTAGCACGGCGTGACGTCGCGGCTCGAACTTTGATGCGCTTCATCTTTGCCATTATTATTTTTTGACCCAGGACCCAATTCCCAATGAGTGTTTCTTGACACGTGGCATATCGTTGACATCTGCGCCACAGGCACAAAACCTTTTTTATACCATTTTGTTATATATATTTAATATAGAAGGATAACTCTCATTAAGTATTTTGTTTTTTTTTTATTAATGTGGCAATCTTACTAAAGCTTCTTATGACTAAACACGTATTTTGATTGCAGTATACTCACAAACCTTTAAAGGTCCACTTCTTGCATCTAGGCCTCAGTTAATTACTACTAGTCGATACCATTAACCAATAACCCCGAGACAATGACAAGTGTTTTAGGCTGTGCGTTGTCGAATATTATTATGTACATAGTACAGTCGAGTTCATAAACTTGTGAGCAAAAATTTGATCAAAAATATCTGAACACGCTTCTACGCCATTAACAATAGCGACGTGTTCAGAAATTTTTGATCAAAATTTTGCTCACAAGCTTATGAACTCGACTATAAATAGATAGATACTATAAAAAAATACCCTCTGTATTTCTTGTACTGGGGTAATTTCGGGAAATCCTGAAAAAACATTTTTATCTGTTACAACTAACCACTTGCATAATTCACATTTACACTAATAATTATTGTTACGGAAATAATAGATATTATTATATTTTCCACTTTAAAACGAAAATATAATAATATCCTTTGTACTCATTAACCGTATTTCTATAAATACCCCTGTAAGTGTCAATGATTATACTCAAGGAATAAGTATGTCAGTCGAATGTTAAGTTTCTAACTCCACTCCAGCTTCGTAATGCCCTATTTTCCGTTCGATATAATCATTTGTCTAATCTGCTGTGGGGGAGGCCTTTGTTCAGCAGTGGACGTCTTCCGGCTGATGATGATGATCATGATGAATCTGCTGTTGGTAAATTATTTTTCATATCACACTTGCTTGTAGTAACATGCAGGCTACCATGGTTGCAACTCCCCAAATAAAACCCTCGATCTTTTTTAGGGTTCCGTAGTCAACTAGGAACTCTTATAGTTTCGCCATGTCTGTCTGTCTGTCAGTCTGCGGGTAAGCTCAGAGGCCGTTAGTACTAGAAAGCTGTTATTTGACTTGAATAAACGTATCAGTCATGCCGACAAAGTGGTCCAATAAAAAAAAGTAAAAAAAATATTAGGATACCTCCCATAGACGTAAAATGGGGGTGTTTTTTTTTTCTCGACTCGTTGGATAGGTCTTTTAAAACCATTGGGGCGGTTGCTAAAACAATTTTTCTATTCAGTGATCTGTTTGCGAAATATTCAACTTTAAAGTGCAAATTTTCATTGAAATCGATATTTACTGTTTCACAAATATACAATTTTACTTGCAAATGTGATGAAAAACATTGTATATAGCACGGGCGGTACTGGAATTACGAACATCGATTCATATTTTTTAAAATTCTGTTCCAAAACTCGCCCTTACAGCAAACAGAAGAAGCCTACAAAAACGCAGGTCTTACCAGATGCACTCTAAAACCAAACAGCCAGTATCTAAACGTCTGAAATAATTCTAAAAGCCAACCTGAACTGGCACGGATGCTCCCATCTCCCGCAGGTAGGATCCGCTCAAATTGGAGAGTCTCGACTCGGTCAACCGCAGCCTAAATCCAATTCCTTTAACTAGAAGTACGTTAACGCTGGATACTACCATTGCTTCTAAGGATATTCAACATAGTCTCAAATGTAGCTATTGTATTACGAGTAGTTACTTTGCAACTATAACTAATAAGTACTTTTTATTCTTTAACTTTTGCCCGCGATTTCGTCCACATGGAATAGTAACTTTGAGAAGTATTTAATTTAGTTAGGACACCTATTCTGCCAATAATAGCACATAGAAACTTCTACGGTTTAAATACGGTATAAATATAAATTATTTTTTTTGTTCTTCCATCCATCCATCCACATTTAGCTACATTTTAGCAATACGACGTCCATTCTACCCTGCCAACAAAACTAATTCTTCATAGTGAACTCTTGACACCTTACGTCCTTTATTGTAAGTTAGGAGGGTAGGATTATAATTAAGACTACATTTTTACTTAGCATAGCTTTTTCGATAAATATACTAATAGTAAAGTTTGGAATTCCTTAAGAAATTGCATCCCCACATTTTCAAGTAAATAGGTAGAAATTTGAAAAGCGCCGGAATAAATGTTTTTTAGGGTTCCGTCTGTCAAGACCCTTTATCTCGTAAACGCGCGGAGGAATCGAGCAGAAATTAAAACTCTAAACTCAGGTCAATAGTCCAGAAAACTGTGAAAAAATCAAACTTTTAAGTCAAGGCAATCAAAAGCTACGGTCATTAAAAAGGTGTTTTGTTGTCCCAGAATCTTCGAATTTTGCATAAAGGTAGCTCTTATAGCACAATAAATAAGAAAAAGAGACAGACAAAGAAGAGACATGAAAAATTATTTCATGTCTGACTATCTATGTCAATAAGCCATCTAAAATGACCCCACATTGCGTACATTTTGCTTATGAGCTTAGAAGGCTCTGCTAACATTGTATCATCCACTCTGCACATTCCCTCGCAGGTAAAATTTTGAAAAACGCTTGAACAAATATCTATTTATTTCTTATAAGTGCCCAAATGCCAAGTTACTTATAAAACCATCGATTTATCTTCGACAATGACGAACTTCCATATAAAGTTTCATCCCCTATTTCACCCCCTACAGGAAGAATTCACATGCCGAAATGGCAAGTTTAATAAAGATTCATCGGTTTATCTTCGATAATGACGACCTTCCATATAAAATTTCATCCCCTATTTTAACCCCTCACAGGTCGAATTTTCAAAAAAGCTCAAACAAATATCTATATATTCTTATTAAGTGCCTAAATGCCAAGTTTCATGGTTTTATCTTTGACAGCGACGAACTTCCACCATATTAACTTTCATCCCCTATTTCAACCCTTTAAAGCCTCTTTTTAGCGATCAAAGATAGCCTATGTTCTTTCTCAATGTCTATTCTATCTTTGTACCAAATTTCATCAAAATCGGTTTAGCGGTTTAGGCGTGAAAGCGTAACAGACAGAGTTACTTTCGCATTTATAATATTAATATAATAAGTAAGTATGGATTCTTGAACACTTTGTTAATTTATTTCGGGAACGAAATGACTAACAATTTCGTCGAAATACTATGTGAAGGTTTTCGGTGGCACACAATATATCGCTAGGAAAAAGTGATTTTTCGTGTTTTAGCCCAAGCCTAGCTTGGTTAATAAATAATAAATATTAATCATTTATTTGTTCTTGCAGCTCACGGGATAGACATATTTTTCAAGATTCATCTATTTATGTTTACATGAATAATAAAAATCCCCCGCTTTACAAATTGGGTTGGCAACAGTAACAGCAAGGTAGTAAAGCTATCTAGCTCTCAAATAAAGATCTTAAATTTGTAGCTCTACCTACTTTCAAAAATACATAGGCATTGAATTGAATGGCCCGAGTAAGATAATCTGCTAAGTGCGCAACAGGCTGCCTGTTAATTTGTTCCCGACCCGAATGTTGAATTGTATCTACGGAACCGTTTCAAAACCTTTCTGAAAACCTATTGTGGGATCTGACAGTGTGATTGTCTCGTTGAGTTTCTTGCCGGGTTCTTCTTACCAGAGGTTTTTTCGAACCGGTGGAATTTATTAACATTTACTTATAAGTACTTGTTACAACTTAAATTGAATAATGATTATTTATACACAGAGGGCAACAAAGAATTACTGTTATATACATACAAACGCTCAAAAAACATAATCCTTATTCGGGCAGTGCGATAATAAAGGTTTGACTACAATTAGAATGCGACCGAGTTGCCAGTGAGTTCAACTGGTGCTGTCTTCCAGACATAGAAGCAACTCGCCAACACCGTCTAATTACCGAGTCCATCGTGGCCGACCGGACTGTACCTACGAGACGAGTCGCTTGCCCGTAAGTCACTGCAGTCAGGTGGGAGTGATATTACAAACGAAATATTTCACTCCAGATGACGATAGACTAATTTATATTGATTTGTCCTTTTATTTATTTATTAAGACATACTAAGACAGAACAATAAACAACCTTACCTAAAATTACGAAGCCTTGCATGTAAACAAATGTTACAAACTTTTTACCCCATTGCCCAAAGGAGAGCTATAATAATATATCATTTCATTTATTTATTGCATATCACATTACAAACATGGATGGAATAATAAATAAATAGGCAGGTATACATAAGATAAGGTAGGTATAAGATAATAATAAGAGCTATGTTTTAGAATTATACTAGGTGTTTCGGGAGACGTGAGCAGGACCAACCCCTCAAGTAATTGGTAGTGGATCGTTCACAATCATATTTAAGTAAAACACCCAGACATTTAATTGCAATGACCATGCACTTAGTAAATACTTTAATACATATTGTTTTCAACATTTAAAAAAATACTTTCGCTTTATTATGTAACAATAAAATTATAGAAACTTACTATTATACTTGTTTGAAAATGTATCTATTCATACCTGAAATAGAGTATAACAAATTAATGGACTTGGTGATACTCGTATCGGACGCACTATTTTGATGGCGTTTCTGAACTAAGTCTAGTTCACCAAAGGGACTGCCAGCTTATTGGCAATTACTTCAAAGCATAGGTTAGGAGCAGAAATACAGTCAGTTGGGTACAGAAGTTGAGTACAGTCAGCAGCAGAAGTAGATGAGCAGCCTGTGGTAGTCAAAATGATCTGCGCACACTCTTGTTACCTTGGCAGTAGAGTCTTGTGTAGGATCATTTTGAGCACCGTAATTGCTCATCAACTTTTACCGCTGATATGTCATCATCATCATCATCCCAGCCTATACGTCCCACTGCTGGGCGCAGGCCTCCTCTCAGAATGAGAGGGCTTGGGCCGTAGTTCCCACGCGGGCCCAGTGCGGATTGGGAACTTCACACACACCATTGAATTGCTTCGCAGGTTATGCAGGTTTCCTCACGATGTTTTCCTTCACCGTAAAGCTCGCGGTAAGTTTGAAATGTAATTTCGCACATGAATTTTAGAAAAACTAAGAGGTGCGAGCCAAGGCTTGAACCCACGATCTTCTGCTTGAGAGGCGATAGGTCAAACCACTAGGCCACCACGGCTATACATTTATTTATTTATTTACATGAATCTTAAAGCCTCTGATGTATATGTATACGATAACATTTTTGACCCTAGTAGCTCTCAAACTGATGGATCGATTTGAAAGTGAGTTTCCTTGCGGTGGCTCTTATCCATGTTTCATTAAAATCGGTTCAGCCGTTTTTGAGACATTTAATTTCGAATTGATAATGTTGGGGGTTTTTAAACCACAATCATATTCAATAACATTCCCAATAAAAACGTTAATAGCACCGCGCAGTCCCATTTAATTAGTCAAGACAATGTTTATCAAAATTCCAAGCAAATATTCCATGGAATTGCAACAAGAAAGCTAAATGTTCTCAACGACTTACAGCAGCTCTACTAAGTCAACTCCAGGCTGAATAGCGTCCGAAACGTAATACCACTAAACCACTCGACCTTACGGTTAATTTAGCTTGCGCTGGTAATTTACTTGAGCAGCGAATACACTGCCTGCTGCAAAAGCGAAGAGCGAAGATCATACCATCCACAGCACGCAACCTACATGTCACTTGATTTAAATAACTAAGATAGTCTGATTAGCTTTTACCCACTGACTTAATTGATACTTGTTTCACCTTCGTAACTAAACGGAGGGGAGCGAATTTCTTTTGAAATGCATTTATGTACATTAGTTGAAGATGTAAAATCACGTTTGTTATTTATTAGGTACTAACAAAATAACATAATAAAAATATCTTATTTAAAATACTTACATAAATTAAAAATAAGGATAGTAAAATGAAATAAATGTAAAATGATATCTGCGGATCATTTTTATGTGACACACATGACAATACACACACACACACACACATATGAAAATAGTTATAGGTCGTTCACCCCTATGAAACAATCTAAACAAAAGAAAACTCGTCACCATAATAACTGTCAAGCCTGCAAAATTAACTTTGATTTCAGTTAATAATAGCCGTTATTTGTAAAATATGAAGGCAATCGAATTATTAATAACGGCAGCATTTTAGTAATAAAGGAGGTAAATTAACTCGCGCGTGATGACAGCCCGTTGTAATTACTAATTACTCAAACAAATTAGGCTTTTGCGTAATTTCGCGTTCGCTAATGAAATGTAGAGGTGTTTCACGTGTGCTCTTGTGGAGCATTTGAATATACTGAGTGTGCCTTCCATGTTACCATTTATGCGGAAATATGAAAGACTAGGCGTTGCCCGCGTCTTCGTGCGCGAATTTTTTTTTTATCGCTCCCGGGTAACTGCAATTGTCCAGGATACAACTGTCCTATTCGTATGTTCTTCCCCGGTACTTACTAACTATCTCTATACCTTTCATCCCAATTAATTCGGACGTTATTGTGTGATTGAGTAAAAAATATTTTTAAAAACTTTCTTTCATCCTTACTTATAAGTATTACAAATACGGAAACGTGTAATTGTGCAGTTACGTTTTTTTGTTACTCTTTCACGCTTAAAGAACAAAACCCATCGTCATGAAATTGAGCTCGAAGATGGTTTAAGAGCCTGAAGAACATAGGATATTTTTTATCCCAGAAAATTGCAGTTCTTCCGATCGCGATAAGCGAATGTTTTGTAGACGAAGTCGCAGGCACCAGCTAGTTTATAATATTAGTAGGATAGTATTATACGAAAAGATCATATTGTTATTACCATACCATCATGGGTAATTAAGCACATAATATCGATACCTTGGGGCCCAAAGGGCGTAAAGGACATTTGGGCGTAAAGGCACTCTCTATATAGCATCTTATACAGTTTTTTTTTCTCTATCGATCTATATAATCCACACAAGGAAATTCGTTCAAAATTATTTTCAAAATTTGGGATATAAAGAACAAAAAAATTAGTTTGTATAATCATCAAGGCAGTATAAAGTATATTAAAAAACCGGCCAAGAGCATGTTGGACACGCCCAAAATAAGGTTCCTAGCCATTACAAAAAAAATAAGTAATATTTTTCTAAGGATTTCGTATTTTATACGGAATCTTCCAAGTTTAGGAATATTTTATACATTAGGCTGCTATTTAAGAGTGAAACTACTAATAAATGTCAAGCAAACTTAGCCGTTATCGTTTTCCTTGAAAGTTTGATATACTTACTACCTGAATTACTTTAGATTTTAGAGGGGGGAGACGCTCGATTTTAATGAAAATTTGCGCTTTAAAGTTGAATATTTCGCAAGAAAATCAAGGAATCGAAAAATCGTCTTAGCAAACCCATGGTTTTTAATGACTTATCAAACGATACCCTACACTATAGGGTTGGATGAGTTAAAAGAATCACCCCCACCTTACGTCTATGGGAGGTACGCTGAAAAAAAAGTTGATTTTTTTTATTGTAAGTACCATTTTAATATAATAATAATTTATTCAAAAACTCATTTTACATCATATTTAACTTAAGAACTAAAACATACTGTAAAAGAAATATTTACAAGAAATGCCTGAACTAGGATTCCCAGTGTTTCAGGCAAATAAATCTTATGTATTTAGATATACTTTAATCAACTTCAAAAGGTTATTCCAAATTAAACAATGATAATATTGACAGTTTTCTTAATACTAACCTAATTTAAAAGTATACGCGACAGTATTATTAAATTCTTATTCTTTATGCATAAATATGATAAAAATACCTATAATAATACGACAATTTAGTGATATTAAACAATTTTGTCGGCATAGTTGACATATATATCCGTGCAAAATTACAGCTTTCTAAAGCCGCGGACGGACGGACGGACAGACAGACAGACAGACATGGCGAAACTATAAGGGTTCCACTTTTGCCATTTTGGCTCCGGAACTCTAAAAACACCGGTATTAAAGCCACCCATATTTTTACACTCCCTTTATTGCCTCGAAAAAACTTTAAGACATACGGCGTAAAAGCTGTAACTTATTCAAGTGTCCTTTACGACCACCGAATATTTTACCGTTTATTTTGATGTCTTAAGACCGCAGCCTAATATAATCAAAAGTATGGAATAATACGATTTTTTTACTCTTTGAAACGACCTAATTTATTGCCATAAGAAGAAGTTGAACTTTCCTATACGACCCATTGAAAAAATTTGTGATAATGTTACCTTTACACCCTTGTGAACCAAAATAAGATAAGTTTACTAAGTTCGTTGTGTTTTCACCAGGGCGTATAGCGTTCGTATCTCTGCAACCATACAGTTTGCATCCAATTGGAGTATATTAACTACAACTACAAGAAATTCTAAGCTCTTCGTCAATATAAGACTCTTATGTAACATTAGAAACAACAAAACTATATTTTTTTATTTTTTTCCAGTTTATTGCTTCTCCTGAAAAGTTGTGTTTTGTGCTTTACGCCCTTTGAGCCCCAAGGTATCGATATGAAAATTGTATAGTTCTTCCAAGGCGGGATCGCAAGCGAATGCTTTGTAGACGAAGTTGCGGGCTCCAGCTAGTTAATAATATTAGTAGGATATAGTATTATACGAAAAAATAATCACATTACCATTATGAACAGGTAATCAAGCACATAATTCCTATGTCGACGTTGGCAGGTATCGCATCCAATCTCGCGAAAGTTCCTAAACTTGGCAGAAACGATTACCGCTGGCGCCGGCACATGCTTTTCCTAATAAATCACGGGAATGTTATTAAGGAACGTCTTGTTTAATATCTTAAGGGTATAATTTCATCATGAAAACACGCGATGGCCATGGGCTGGGCCCGGGAAAGTTTTTTTTATGAGAAAAACCGCGGAACCCGTTGAGGATACCGCGATAACACTTTGTTTGTATAGATACATATTAAGCACCCAAGACTCGAGAACAATCATTTGTACTTTTTATTCAAATATTTGCCCGACATGGGTTCCAACTCGAGACCTCAAGCTTTGTAGTCAGGTTCCCTAACCACTAGGCTAAATCAAAGATGATGATGATGATGGTTCATTAGGTATAGCCATCTAGTCAGATATAATAACGCTTCATAAACGGCTTATTAATCTGAGCTATAATAGGAGTCCCGCCTCGCCCTTTAAAACGGTCCTGTTGTTCTAATATCGACCCTCGCCATGATTAATGGTTTGGTGCCGTGACACTTGGGTTACTGGTGTCTTCCGATCCTGCTGAATGGGAGTCCATTGAGATTATTCGAGGAAAGTGGGTAAGGTATTTTTTTTTTAAGTAAAAGTATTAGTGTTAACATGTACAAGGTGTTAATTAATAATAAAAACAAAACCACTTAATATTTCGGGTAACATGGCTCACACAATAACTTACAGACCAACATAAATTCTATAAGTAATTATTAAAACAAAATGTTTATTTTATTATAACTAACCAATTAACTGAAAGAAAGCCGACTAGGTATAAGCCGTGGTGGCCAAGTGGTTTGGCCTATCGCCTCTCAAGCAGAGGAGTTCAAACCCCGGCTCGCACCTCTGAGTTTTTCGAAATTCGTGTGCGGAATTACATTTGAAATTTACCACGAGCTTTGCGGTGAAGGAAAACATCGTGAGGAAACCTGCACAAACCAGCGAAGCAATTCAATGGTGCGTGTGAAGTTCCCAATCCGCACTGGGCCCGCGTGGGAACTATGGCCCAAGCCCTCTTGTTATGAGAGGAGGCCTGTGCCCAGCAGTGGGACGTATATAGGGTGGGATGGAACTGAAAGAAAACCTGAATATAAGTTTATTCAGAATCGAGAGGAGGGTCGATTACACAAAATTAAACAGAGTGTTTTTTTCTTTACCGTGCCCAGTCTAGCAATGTACAATCACCTACATGTCTATTAAATGTCTAAGCGAGGTCGCATATTATTTAGATTTAAATAATCTACTGGCTGGTTTTTTTTAGTCACACCTACTTAGACCAACCTAAGTAACACTCTTAAAGTAACAGTAATATGTAGTTGATCAAAATGTATATTTATATTTGCCGTATGTTTTTACGGAACCTTACACTACAGTTAATACTTTATTGCTCGTATATCCTAACTACGTCACGAGGTTGTAATAAACAATACCTAATCTGATCAGTAAGTTTGTCAATAATACATGATTTTTTTTATTTAGCTTAGGTACTTCACTGGCTAACTAACCAATTTAATACCATACATGGAAATATAACCGTAGTTTGGAGCAAACAATGCCCTGAACAGTCAGAATCGAAACAAAAGAGTACTGAATAGAAAGTTTGTTGGTTTCGATCGTTGCATGCAAAAAAAGTATCATTGGAAACAAAACCCTGCCACTAGTATCACTCTTCAAAGGTTTCATTAATTAGGAACAATCCACCACAATCACAATGGTTTGTGACATAATAGGAAACAAGCACGTGTTTCCAAAATAAACCAATACTTTATTAGTGTTCAAGCGTTTATTTTTTTGATTTACCTACGTGGGCACATTTTTGTCGACATGGTAGTAGGTAGTTTATGTTACAGTTTCCAGGTTATTTAGTAGAAGTACAGGACGTCTTAACAATAATCTAAAATGTCATCAAATTCTACAGCCCATTCGTAAAAATATATCATCATCCCAGCCTATATACGTCCCACTGCTGGGCACAGGCCTCCTCTCAGAACAAGAGGGCTTGGGCCATAGTTCCCACGCGGGCCCAGTGCGGATTGGGAACTTCGCACGCACCATTGAATCGCTTCGCAGGTTTGTGCAGGTTTCCTCACGATGTTTTCCTTCACCGCAAAGCTCGTGGTAAATTTCAAATGTAATTCCGCACATGAATTTCGAAAAACTCGGAGGTACGAGCCGGGGTTCGAACCCACGACCCTCTGCTTGAGAGGCGATAGGTCAAACCACTAGGCCACCACGGCTTAGGTACATAAAAAATATATAACCACGAAATTTTTATTGAGGCAGTTGAAACGCTTGAATAATGGCCCATTTATTTATTTTCGTTTGGATTTTGAACTTAACTAATTAAGAAGTCGCTTTTTTGAAAATGCAACGCCATTGGTGAAATGAAATGTGATGTCATTATATGGACTGGGCGTCTACTATCAACAAATTGTTTGTATTTAGGTATTTCTTGGGAAAAATTGTAGGTATTTTATGTTTCTTTTTATGGAATAGAGGGCAAACGAACAAACGGATCGGCTGAATGTTATTTTATTAACCGACTTCATGTTTTGTTTTATGCTATTTTATTACTGTTCTCCTCTCTTTTTTTGATATTCCAATTTGTTTTCAGAGGTTTACTTTATTTTATTCAAAAACCTGAAAAATTATGGGATTAAATGCATAAATCTGAAAATCAAACTTCCTTGAATATCACCTCTTTAATGTCACGAAACGTGATCGGAAAGGACTGAACTATATTGAAGAAGTAAATAATTTTACTGGCAGTAAGGGATTCTCACGCGTGGTGTTTGAAAAAAAAGCATACGTGGTCCCGGCCTTAAGAAATCAGGATGAAATAAGAATTCGCATGGACGTCGCGAGAAACTCGAAAATCGTCCATACGTGACAAAAATCCAAAGAAGTCAGCTTAAGGGAGGCTCCGTCTAAGAATTCAAATGTTTTTTACGAATACTGAACATATATTTTAGTAGTTGTTGTTGACTATTAATGTTGGGGAATATTTCGGTCCCAATGCGAGAGTTTTTGTGGATTCATGAGTAAATGGAAAAAGCTACATTTTCTACTTTATTCATATGATCTCATCACGAGACTTCAGTTGTGGCTTGGACGCTTCATTTAAAGTAGGAATAAAATACAAGATACAAAGTAACATTTTGTGTAGGAAAGAAGAACGACAGCCAAACGATCTTAGTTCTCATCTGAGCCAACAGTAACTGTAGAGCGTGTAACTTCGATGGCTGTGAAGCCACACAAAACAGTACCAATATGTATGCCATGCCGTTTCATATTCTATGAAACGGCTAAAACAGCTCAAATTACCAGCAACCCAGTTTCCGTTGCATCGTCGTGTCATCAAAAAACCTTCAAAGGAGTTCACTCAACTCCTGCTACAATTTTTATCATCATAATATTATTATACGTCCCTGTGCTGGGCTTAGGCCTCTTCTCAGATTCTTAGGCTGTAGATGGGAACTTAACATAAATAGGTATTATTGAATTCGCAGGTGTTGTGAAGGTTTTCTCAAGATGTTTTCTTAACCGTGTGTATAGCTTGTAGTAAAATTTAAATTTCATTCATTTCACATATAATTCTGCAAAATAGTCAAAATACCATAAACGGGACTTAACACGCTATTTTTACACGAGTAATATACAGTTACAGTTGCCGTGGTCACGAGTAGACTGAAGTGTGGGGTGTCTGTCTGTCTGTGGTGTCTGTCTCTGTTTTTTCGCACATACCGTTTACAGGAAACCGACGCACACAGATAGATATTTGAACGCGTCGTCTCACCACCATCCCAGACATCTCCAATCCGTTGTGAGTTCATTACAAAATAGGGCATTTGATTTGTGTGACCCTGAATTTGTTGAAGACGAGTTGAGACATGTTCAGGAGGTACTAAAGCGTAACGGATATGTGGTGAATAAATGGCAGCCCAGAAGGAAACGTAGAACCAAATATCCTGATGTAGCTAGACAGCCTGCATGTATGCCTTATGTGAAAGGAGTGACGGACAAAGTTGGAGCCGTTTTAGATAAGTATTCCATCAAGGTGGTGTACACGCCTTTGTCCAAAGTCGCGAGGCATATTAGGACACCCAAGGATGTCGTTCCCTTCCAAACACCGGGTGTTTATAGGGTTGATTGTAGTTGTGGTAGTTTCTATATCGGACAGACGAAAAGAACAATAGCTGAGTGGGTCAAGGAACACATTGCAGCTGTTAAAAATCGCCAGGTAAACAAATCAGCCATAGCCGAGCATTTGTTGGAGTCAGGGCCAAACCACTGGATTGAGCTTCACAATCCCAAAATTCTGTCCACGGAACGTCATTTTTACTCAAGAATGGTACGTGAAGCAGTTGAAATAAAAAAGCATAAGAATTTCAACCGGGACGATGGGTATAAGCTTTCATCTTCGTGGAATCCTGTTATTAATAAGTGTCGGCGTCGGGATGAATGTTCGGAGGGACGATCGGACGTTGTTAGTGTTGTGTGTCGGTGTGATAGGGTGACTAATAAAAGTGACCAAGTGCGGGTAGTTCGTGATACGAGTGCCGGTACTATTAGTGATCAAGTGCGGGTAGTTCGAAGAACTCGCGCTGCTAGGCAGACTTGACACCCCACACTTCTGTCTACTCGTGACCACGGCAACTGTAACGTTGCCGAAACGTCGAGGTAAATATTACTCGTGTAAAAATAGCGTGATAAGTCCCGTTTATGGTATTTTGACTATGAGTGAGAATCGCGAAAGTTTAAAACGTTAATTCTGCAAAATTCATAAGATGCGGGCCGATATTTGAGTCTACGATCCTGTGCTTGAGAGGCCATAGATCACGACCTCCTCTAGGCTACCACGGCACGGCAATTTTAATGCAAAACGTTAATACAACGCATATTATAAAAAAAAAAACAATTATTACTGACCTAGTCCCAAACTAAGCAAAGCTTGTACAGTCAAATGCAAAGATATCAACACGGCCAAAGTTACAAAAATATGTGTACACACGACATTAATGTTAAATGCATAAAGTCGTGTACTTTTTTTTGTAACTTTGGCCGTGTCGATATCTTTGCACTTGGCTGTACTATGTGTTCTAGGCAATGGAAAATATTGCGCACCCCTAAGAAAAAAATACCCAATCAAGAATTTTATGACTACCTATTTGTTTTTAAAGCGCCGTCAGAAAGCATAGAACACTCACTCACTTTTGAGTCGGCACTCAAAAGTTTGACAACTTTTATTTCGTCCTTACGATGAAAATTCTTATCTCTTGGGATAGCCCGTAAACAAAGATTCGTCATAGAGGTAGTTGATCGCCCTAATTTTGCACACATCACTGAGCCCTTTCATCCGGGGGCACTAGCGAGTAAGTTATGGAAACCGCACCCCGCTATATATTAATTTAGGCTCCATGTAGCCGAAATGGGTAATTACGGATTTAATACAAAGCGAAGTCAGTTAAGATCGTGCGTTATGAAAATTTTCCAATTAACATGTGTTGTTCATTTACTTCAAAGGCTTTCTACTCACTAAATTTCCACGAGGATTTATTGCCTTATTTTAGCTTAATTAATGCATTTCACTGGAGGTAACGCGTTGTTTCGCATTCTTACATTTGACAAATTATTAACGCTGGCATGTTTTTAATGCGAGTTCGGTTTTATTACGCGGGAAGGGGAAATTCTCAAATTACGATTCGGGTTTGGTTTTAGTTCGGTACCGGGTTATACGGGCTGCCATTGAGACCTTATATGTGGGAATATTATCTTGTTATTATACCTGGAAGCCTGTCAGGTGTGCGGCTCTCGAATCTTCGTTACGTTAGACGTGACTCGAGGTTTATATTATAAACCTCGTGTAAGTCACGTCGAAGGGAAGTACAAGTTATAACGAGACACCAAATACTTAACAGTTGATATTTTATGCGAGCGCTGAACAACGCTAATGACAATTGCAATTTAACAAGTTGGGGAAGATTCGCGAGCTATCAAAGCCGAAATTAAAATTGTTCTTCTTGACGCGTAGTCAATTTAGACGGCAGACTCCACAAGACGGATGGCGGGCGCGGAGACAAAATTGTGGATGTAAGCTCATCCATCATCCGCCGGACGGGCACATGTGTTTTAAAAATTTAACGGAGCATTGCCACTCTTTGACCGGGCAGAAGGAGCCAATAAGTCATACATAAATGTTAAAGAAAGTTATAATAGGAGACTTAGCGACCGATAATCATTTTGCCAGACGACGGCAAATCTAATATGACAGGTAATGATCTTAGCAGTCTTTGTATTTTTGTATTTAAGTACCACCGTAGCATCTAGGCTAAACATCCGGGTTTAATAAATAAATAAATATCATGGGACACTTGACACCAATTGACCTAGTCCCAAACTAAGTAAAGTTTGTACTATGGATACTAGGCAACGGATAAACATACTTATATAGATAAAGGGAAAATAGAAAAATATAGATTTTATCGACCATCTAACAAATGCACTTTTGGTCACTTATGAAATAATATTTGTTCCTAAAATAGTACATCTGTCACCTAAATTGAATCACTAAATAATATTAAAACGGTTACCTAAATATCGCGATCATCAAATTAATAATAATATTAGGTTTCAAAATAATAAAAGTATCATTAAAACTGAATCACCGAACAATATAAAAATGTTTACCTAAAAATATTTTTTTAATTTACTGAAAAATAATATTAATTATCAAATTACGTGGCAGTCATGCGGTTGTCCTTTTCTCGAAATGAAACGTAAAGCCAGAGCTTTACGTTTCATATTAGTATGATAGTGATGATGATGATAGATGATGCTCATTGATGGTGATGATGATGATGATGGTTATGATTGATGGTGATGATGATGGTAATTTGCATAAATTTAAAATAACGAAGTTTCATGCCGTAAGTATTAGCCTAAAAATGGTCGGTTCTGGCACTTCGCCAGCCGCTGCCGCGGCACGCTCGCTTCGCTCGCTCGGCTCCCGCACTGAGGGTCGCAGTTCTACCTAACACTCCTCGCTTCGCTCGTTGTCGTACCTAACCAGACCTGTAGTAGAATAGGTAGAAGCACTTAATTAAGGAACAGATCTATTTATTAGTACGTGTTTATTCAACTATTACATACCTACAGTTCCAATGATACTGTCCTGACACAAACAGATAAACAAAGGAGCCATAGTATTAGGTCCCGTTCGGGTGCAAACCTAAGAATGATGCCAATTATATTTTCGACGAAAAAACTTGTAGGTACAAGTAGAATATTTACGTCGCAACTCATTCATATTTATTTGACGACTCTCACATTATTTAAATTTTAAATAAGGACCCTTTTATTTCATTTCATGTTTTTACAGCTTCCTGACGAATAATTTCCCCGTTATTAAATCCGGTTTGTATAAAGATCAAAGAAAAATCTCAGTTTTAATATTCATTTCGGGATA
The DNA here is from genome assembly GCF_025370935.1 of Choristoneura fumiferana. Lineage (NCBI taxonomy): Eukaryota > Metazoa > Arthropoda > Insecta > Lepidoptera > Tortricidae > Choristoneura > Choristoneura fumiferana. The sequence goes on from NC_133492.1 coordinate 11,505,359, forward strand.
CGTGAACCCATGTCTCAAACAATATTAATAGAAATGTGATGTTTGCGAATACGTTATAATTGATTCTAAGAATCGAGCTTTCCGTGTACATACTTAATATATTTTAATCAGTAATGCCAATGAGACTCCATTACTCGATTTATAATGTATGTAGGTTACATTATAATACATACTAGCGTTTACCCGCGGCTTCAGCGTATGCAGCAGTTGAATTGAAATTCCGGGATTTTATTATAATCTCGTGGGAGTTCCCTAAAATTACATCGTGGTTTTCATTGACGTTATATTATAACAACTATGCCAAATTTCATAACTCTAAACCCAGCGGTTGTTATTTCGAGAGTTTATCCCTATCCGTGGGAATATCGGGATAAAAAGTAGCCTATGTGTTATTCCAGATGTCCAGTTATATCCGTACCAAATTTCATGACTCTAAGCCCAGCGGTTATTTCGAGATTTTTTCCCTATCCCGTGAAAATATCGGGATAAAAAGTAGCCAATGTGTTATTCCAGATGCTCAGCTATATAGGTACCAAATTTCATGACTCTAAGCCCAGCGATTGATATTTCAAGATTTTATCCCTATCCCGTGGCAATATCGGGATAAAAAGTAGCTTATGTGTTATTTCAGATGTCCAGCTATCTACATACCAAATTTCATGACTCTAAGCCCAGCGGTTATTATTTGGAGATTTTATCCTTATTCCGAGGGAATATTGGGGAAAAAAGTAGCCTGTGTTATTTTAGACATTCAGCAACCTACATACCAAATTTCATGACTCTAAGCCCAAAATATTAAGGAATATCGGGAAAAAAGTATTCTATGTTTTAATCCAGGTTATAAACTAACTTTTTGCCAAATTTCACCCAAATCCGTCCAGCCGTTTCAGCGTGAAGAACTAACAAACATACTCACTCACTCACAAACTCTCACATTATAATATTAGTAGGATAAAGCATTACCTACTATAATCCCATACTCACACGCAAAACATCAAAGTTGTTGTTTTCGAAAGCATTCACCTAATCAAAAAAAATGTAAGGAACCTTTAAGTGTTTTGAAAGAAAAGAAAGAAAGAAAGAAAGAAAATACATTTATTTAACGCCATAAAAAACAAACATAGGAACAAACATAGAACAAATAAAGACATACATGACGCTAAACAGGTCCCCACTCAGCTTAATGCCACGGCAAGCCGTGGCGCTGATTTTCAGTGAGGACCTTATCTAAAAACTAACTTAAAATAAAAATACCTATCGAAATATGTGCCATGCGTTGATTTTCGGTGTTTTTTTTTTCAGTTTCAATGGAGTGCCCTCTCTAATTTTTTTTTATTACCTATTTAACACCCAAACTACGTAGAACTAGCCACTATAAGAACCTGTGCTCTAAATTTCATCATCACGTCAAGTCTTATAGTTTTTGAGTAAAATGCCTGTAAATAAATGGACGAACAGGATATTACGAAACTACAAGGGTTCCGTTTTTGTCCTTTCGACTACGGAACCCCTTAAAAAACGTGTTAAATGTTGTTCGGTATTTCTGTATTTTTCAAGTCCGACTCGCACTTGGCCGTTTTTTTATTTTCAGAACTGCTATTTTATTTATTACATCAATGATCATATTCAACTTACTCTTTCCTCTATCTCTAATACTCGTAAATCCATATCTTTTAAACGTGCCAATTCTGCCAGTGGAATTATTGATAAAACTTAAATAAAAGTTCCAACAACCTATATTTTTGTATGAAACTTATAGTCGATGGAACTGTATTACGTGCCAGGGTGGAACATTGTGATATTCTATACATTTGTTACAGAAATAATCGTGAAAATTATTGTGAAAATGTTACACCCCGGTATGAACGCCATTAAATTTCCTTGACTCTACATTATAATCACTACAGGAAGATACTCGTTTACCTTTACTTGCCCGGATGTCATTTGCCCGAATTTCACTTGCCATGCCAACGTTTGCCATAAAATATATAGAACCGTGCTGTTCTCAGGATTTTCTTAAATGTCATAATAGAATGCAGTACGTTAGGTTAGGTTAGTTTAATATCAACTCTGAAGGAATTACTATTTCAGAAATAAATTACTTTATGGCAAATGAAAATTCTAGAAAACGATACATTCGGGCATATAAAATTCGGGCAAACGATAGAGAACCGAAGATACTCGATACAGGCGGTGTAAAGGACCAGCATGCTTTTAATTCGAAGTGGGTATCTTCAGGCACAAATAGGTACGCGTCCATAGGTAACTATATCGTAGCCTGTCTTTGATTTTAAATAAATGATCCAAAGATTTACCTACTATGTATATTTTTATCAAAAAACATAATATTCGTACCAAATTTCTAGTCAATACCATCACTAGATGCGAGTCAAAATCGTCAAACAAAGAAACATTGCAAAAGTTCATGTAAAATGCCTGCTCATAAAACCATAACATCTGAATGACTATATCCCATTGTTAATTAGCTGTTACTTGCTGTACTTATTATACGTTTTGCAAAAAACCTTTTCCAAGTCAAAAAGAGGGAAAATTGTTGATCTGCCTTTTAATCTGTAATGTGGGGCGACGGGAGACAAGTAATAAGACGAAGTTCTGAGTAAATACTGCCTTTATTGTAAAACCTTAAGACTATTTATATGACACATAATGGGAGAGTGTGTGTGAGGCGCAGCTCACACTACAAATCTAAGAAAAAAGCATAAAACCCAGAAAAAATGTGCAAGTTATGGCACATTATATTATGAGAATGTAAAGCAGACAAGTTTGAAGTGGCTTAAGATTCTTTTATTATTCTTCAGCTATCTGTTAGATACATTCCGCGCTGATGTAAATCGCCGCAGCCACACTAATTAAGTGCAATATCTCCTAAAAAGTTGACTAAAAACCCTAATAACATGCAAGGAAAGTCGGTATTATAATGCAGCCAACAAAAGTGTAATTACCAAAGAACATAGCCACTTATCAACAGTGGCCAGCGCGGGGCTCGGCCGACGTCGAAACGGAGAAAAGGACAGCTGGCGATATTAGTTTTAAACTTCCACAAAGTTTCAATTAAAACTTAGAAGCACAATTACATCTTCATCTTTTTGCCTTGAAATATCCGTGGTGGCCTCGTGGTTTTACCTATGGCCCCTCAAGCAGAGGATCGTGGGTTCAAAGTAACCCGGGCTCGCACCTCTGAGTTTTTCCAAATTCATGTTCAAAATTACGTTTGAAATTTACCACGAGCTTTACGGTGCAGAAAAAAATCGTGAGGAATACTGCACAAAATAGACTGTGCCCAGCAGTAGGACGTATTATATGCTGCGATAATGATGATGAAGCTCTCACTAGGTCGACACTGGCTTGTGCCGGGGCACAACACAGATAGTAGTAGCATTTTAGCTATTTTGGAGTAGGTAAAATTTTAACCGACTTCAAAAAAGGAGGAGGTTATCAATTCGGTTGTATTTTTTACTATACTTTTTTCCTCGCTTTTTAACTAATGTAACAAATCTGGGTTCGCCTTATACAAAATATTACTTGCCACGCCGTTCCGCTTAACGGTTCTCTACTCTATTCTATAAATACATCGGTTAAAAGGAGGGGAAACTATATGTGAAAATTATGTATTTACTATTTAGGTCCCCCTGGGTGAAGCTAAAGCGATATCACCTAATAATAACACCCTCATGGGCAGCTTGCTGAAGCGAAAAGAAACTAACATAATTACAAACAGGTACGTATAAAAACTTAAGAAATAACCTAACCTACAAAAAGTTGAAAAACCCCCGACTTTGTTACTGTTACTTGTTAGAGAGAGAGAGAGAGAGAGAGAGACAGACAGACACACATAGTGATCAAACTTATAACACCCCTCTTTTTGCGTCGGGGGTTGCAAAACTCAAGTAAGTTTAAACTTTTCTTCGACCTACTGCAATTTTCACACATCAGCAATTCTACGCCTGGACGTGTGGTGTGTAAATGTGTGAAATAAATCTCTTTCGGTCGGGACTCATCCGGAAAAGGTGACAGAATCGGCTGCGCGCACGCCGCCTGCACGAACTTTATTAGCTGGTGAAAATACAATTTCACACTTTAAAATCGGTTTCACAAATGTAGACTGCAAAATTCCTGACTTAGAAATAGAGCTGGCAAAGAAAGATTGCAACGTCAAATTCAGATTCTTTGCAGCTAACAGACATTAATATGAAGTGACAAACGCATTTTACTAGCTTGTAGTTATGTAACTTCTAATGTATGTCTATGCCAGATAATGTGTTCATGCTGATCCTCCGCCTCATCGCTGTCACACAAACACATCATACAAACTTAACTACCATCACCACCACGCCACCACACTACGCTGACGCGTTTCGAGCTTGACCAGAGTTCATAAAATATCAAAGTAATACTGATAATTATGTTAAGAATTGTTTACCCCCGCAAAGTGACGTCTGATTCAATATTTAATCTGTCTGATAGAATAGAAATCTGTTGATAGCAATTAAAATTGGTGACCATGCACGCAAAAAAGCTGCAAAGAACTCCTTTATTACCTGCAAAAGTGTAGAATAAAAACTTAATTATTAAAAATTTGTCACTGACAGGAGTTAATTTAATAAAGATATCTCGAGGCAGACTGCAAAGAACGTAATTACTTTTGCCGTACGAAAGCCGAAAAGTATGCAAGGAAAAGATTAAGAATTGAAAGGATTAAAAAGGGATTTCCAGTGTAAGCGCTAATGATAATTGCTGAAAACGGTAATTTCAAACAGGCCCTATACTACGACGACAAAATTCAAAACTCACATCATGCCGTCCCGCTGACGCTTATATTACTTAAAACGAGAGTGAAAGGGACGGTACGATACGTACGTCGATTTTCAGATTTTGTAGTAGCCCCCCAGCTCTCCGCTCGTGATATCGTAATCTTATCTTGAGTTTTATTAGCTGGAAGCTCTGATCTGATGGCATCATATACCTCGACACACACTCGATAGAACCCTGTCGTATGGAGCCTATGCTGCCCTTATAAGTTGTTTTTGATAAATGCGGCAAATGCTGACTGCAACAGGATTCTACGGAGTGTCACGCACAAACTTGTCAAGGTATAGCTTCCTGGCTTGGCTTTCTTAATAAAAACTGGCAAAGTGTTGGTCGGTCTTGTGCATTGCATGTTTGGAACAAATGAAAAAAATGGATAGAAGCAGGTTAAAGCCACGAAGAGAAGGTTCTGTACTTACGTAGACATAACGGATATTTCCTATCCGTCTTTGGGTTACCAATTAAGATAATGTGTATCAAATTTCAATTCAATTTGTTAGGTAGTTTTGGAGAAAACTGGCTGTTACAGATGACAAGACAGACACACGAGTTATCCCATAAGAATTTTGTTTTTTCTTTTTAACCCTTTTCCAGGCATAGTGCATATAGCGACCACATAAATGTACGCAAAAATTCGACCTTGCTACATTTATAATATGGAACAAAATCAATTGTAGTCCTTAAAAATACTATTCGTCTTTAAATAAATCCCTCATAGATAAACAATATAAAACTATGACGCATTTTGCAATAGCAAAGCTAAATTAGCGGGGCCTGGAAAAGGGTTAAAGTACAGAACTTTAAAGGTCGCATAATATCGTTCATCACATGAACTTAGAAATTCTTAGAACTTAGAACTTTTCCCAACTCCAAAGATTCGCAGTTATAAACTGATATTAATTTCAACTCTATACTTCTTCACGTTCCTGAAGAACAGGATTTTGACAGAGATACCGGCCCGGCAGTCGGACAACATAGTAAACCTATCAGAGTTTCCATTTTCCTTCTACCCTCTAGAGAAAAGCGAGATACAAAGCACGCACATATGTACTCAACCTCCAACGCCCTTCAAACAAACACGCCTCAACAAATAAAAACTCATTAAAACACAAGTAATCTGTTCTCAGCTTAAATAGCAGCCTTAATAAATAAAACAACGGACGTTTACGTTTGCGAACAAAGACGTGGCCGAGCATTGTTTTCGATGGGCATATTAAACGAGCCCCACATGAAATACTGACACATTTCCGGGCCAGCTTAACCGAAATTACAATCAGCGGGCATTGTGTGCCGCGCGGTAATCATCGGCAACTTGGACTGGGCTCGGACTCTGCGTAATGCGCCGCCCGACACCGAGAATAGGGATGTTGACACCACCAATAAACTGACGTACTTTTTATGAGCTGTCAAAACACAATTCTCCCATAGAGTTTCAATGGCAATCATAAGTCGCGATGTGCTCGCCAACTCAATCAACTAACTATTTATTTGTTTTAAAGCAACAAAAAATCTAATTTTACAGTAACTCGAAAATTAATCTGATTTTCAGGGCTAAAATAAAGCGTTTTTTTACTGGAGTCGTGCCTTCGAATTATTTTTTAATGGCGTCAACATCCCTATTAATAAATCCTACTAATATTATAAATGCGAAAGTTTGTATGTGAATGAGTGAGTATGTTTGTTACTCCTTCACGCTGAAACGGCTGGACGGATTTGAATGAAATTTGGCAAAAAGCTAGTTTATAATCTGGATTAAAACATAGAATACTTTTTATCCCGATATTCCCGCGGAATAGGGATAAAATCTCTAAATAACAACCTTAGGCTTAGAGTCATAAAATTTGGTATGTAGGTGGCTAGACCTCTGAAATAACACAATTCGCACCTCTATTGCAACAACGACGTAGATGCAATAAAAAATGACTTAATGATGCGAAAATGTAATTCCTACGGAAATTTTGTGAATCCCGGAATTTTCATTCACACACGTGCGTACACGTGCGAGGAAGCAGTTAAATTCAAATTCAAAACATTTATTCAGTAAATAGCCTGCAATGGGCACTTTTGCACACGTAATTTTTTAAACTAACAGCGCTTTCGGAAAGACTATTATTGCCATGAAGAATGCACCGCAAGGAACTCTGCAGAAAGTATTTTTTTCAAAATAAAATAATTACCTATAAAATACTTAAAAACTACAGTATCAAATTAAAGAAAAATAACAAGAAAATAATAATAATAATAATACAGGGATCTATGGGGCCCCTTAGTTACAAAACTAAACACTAAATATATCTACGTTCAGTGGAAGTGTAGAATGCTTCCACCGTCATAAATAAAATAAAAAAGATTCTGAAATATGCATTTCAGGTCAAGTAACCATTAAGCTGTTGGATTCCGAAGGCAAGCTCACGCCTGTGTCTGTAAAGACTAGTAACATTATATTATGCAACTAGAATCACACTGCTGGGCCAATGACAGTCCTACTACAAATGCAGAGGTTTAAGTTAAGAGTTTACAGAAATTTCGTATGTTGATAACAGGATCTCGGGATCTGCTATTTATTCTGATATTTTTGTTGAAGACCGGATAGCCAAGTAAGTTAGAGTGACTACGAAGCTTGAGGTCCCGGGTTTGATACACATTCGATATCCATGCAACATGCAATGTAAGGGTTGATCGGGTATTTGTGCGAAAGTGAATGACCTAGCTTTACATTTGTCGCAATTCAATTTTCTTTAATTTACATTGCTACTAGACTGATTTTCATGAATGCCAGAACGAGGTTGGCTTTATATTGCTTGTCCTAGGAATCGCTGGTCAGACTCTACCTTTGATGTTTTTTGAGTGTAGCCTCTTAATGAAAAGGGCGTAGATTCGAGCCTGGATTCAGTCGTGTTCTGATCCTGTCCGACTTTTTCGGAATTTATGTGCTACATTTCAAACTTAACATGAGACATACGTCTCATACACACATACACGTATGTACATTCTTAGTTTCGCTTAATAAAATATAGCATGACTCATTAGATTCATTTATTTACTAATTAAATAAAGCAACCGAGTTTGAAAACGTAATGTTTCGTGCTTCATTTATTTTATCTTGTACCGTTTTCTTGAGTTCAAGCAATGTTTTTGCGGTAAGAACTTTTATGTGCCTCAGCAAACAAACCAAGAGCTGCGATTGAAGTGTACAAGCTATTGCACGGGCAGTGGCTCACATTGTCTGCGGAGCTAGTCCCCCATCCATGGAGAGAGTATGGTACAGTCAAGGATACTGATTCATGTACCATGGTGGAACCCATACATCTGCCAAAGAAATCATAACGAAATTGATGATAAAAATGTTATACGTGATTCAGTTTCCTCGCCTGCACGTTCACTGTTTTATAATCATACTGTTTTGTAGTATAGACATATTTAAGTGAACTAAATTAATTTCTTCGCTCACCCGCACATGAAGCACATGAAGCTTAAGGCAGAAGGTCGCGGGTGAGCAAAGAAATTCTTTTAGTTCATTGATATGGACCTCCGCAAAGTAACGGCTAATTCAATAAATTAGATATAATTTAGTCCTACAGTGAACTACAAATTGAGACGGTCAAAGTTACAAAAAAAAAATATGTATAGATGGTTTTGTTCACTTACCTAACTTTGAAATTGTGCCTACATATTTCTGTAACTTTTTAGCTGTATCGATGTCTTTGTAGTTGACTGTACCTAAGAATACTTAGTGGTTTTGTGAGTGTTAACCTCGTGTTTATTTTTATGAAAAAATGACTTTCTGCCAAGTTTCTTGCGGCGCATTCTTCTTGCCGTCCCGCTGACGCTTATATCATTTAATACGCGAGTGAAAGGGACGTTTCGATACGAAATTCGATTTGCGAGTTTCGTAGTAACCCATCTGTGGTCTATGGAACCATCCATTGGATGGTTAGTATTTTAAAGCGGAAACATACTATTACTATAAAAGCGCGATGCCGCGCCACGTCGTCCGACGCGTGTTTCTATCAGATCTGCACCATTATGGTATGGGACTGATTGGTACTGACACGTGTTCCAACATCAGGGCGTATGCAAGCGTGTCGTGGTGTCGGGTTTTAAGTTGTGTGTCGACACCTTTACTGTTTTGTTTTGTTAAAAAAATATTTAAACTTGTATTTTGTTTGATTTCGTGTTGCTTGTTTTCACTATTGTTATTATTATTTTTTTATTTGGTTTTGAATTCTTATTTTTGATTAAATATCTTTTTATTACTTTTTGTTTGTTCCTTTTTTGGTTTTTTTTTTGTGAATTTTTGTCGCCTTCCGTGAAGTCGCCAAGCGGTCACATCACAGCGGAAGACCAGCGTTGGCCTCTACGGCCAACGCTATGCTGAGCTGAGACCGCTTCGCTTTTTCGCAAATACCTACTTACTACGTACTTAATACTTGTTTTATTTTGTGTTTTATGTAAATTGCGAAGTGCGAAGAAATATTTCCATTATTCTATTTCTACTTAGATAGATAAATACATACTTACTTAAATACATATTGAACATCCAATTGGTTGAGAAATGTAACCTGTAGAAAACAAACAGCTGAAGCAGAGACGCTTCACCCCCGTTTCACGTTCTCGAAGCTACATTTATTTATATCAGGCGTCTCGGATTAGGTTATAACAATTTCGACCATTTATTTGTCGAACAAATTTTTGTTGTGTGAAGAATTTCGCACTATGATCTGTGGCAAATAATTGGGCAAGCGACAGAGACAAGTATCGAAGGTCATTGTACGAGATCCTTCATGCTCCGCGACCGTCCTACTTGGATGCAGGGCTAAGATGCACCGACTGAATCCTTCTATTAGAAGTCGTGTCACGCGGCACAATCGTGGCGCCGACCAGAATAAACACCGCAGCCGTCCCGCTCCGACAGCGCAGCGGATCACCCGGATGTACTTGGCTTTTGTAAAAATATAGCAAGAAAGAAAAGGAATAAACACATAGGTTACTGGTTTTTACCCGCTACTTTGCTCGCGTGAAATATTATATCTAAGTAAGCTGGAACATTTAAAATTTATGACGGTGGAAGCATTGTACACTTCCACTGAACGTAGATATAGTTTAGATATAGTAAGTGTTTAGTATTGTAACTAAGGGACCCCATACATCACTGTATTTTTATTATTATTATTTTTTGTATTTTTTTTCTTTAATTGTATAATATAGTTTTTAAGTATTTTATTTGTAATTATATTATTATGAAAAAATGACTTTCTGTCAAGTTTCTTGCGGCGCATTCTTCTTTGCAATGATGGTTTTCCGAAAGCGCTGGTAGTTTAAAAAATGACGTGTAAAAGTGCCCATTGCGACCTATTTACTGAATAAATCATTTGTTTTTTTTTATCCCTAACAAGGTATCTCTTTCTTCTTAAGTATATGTTTGCTTTTATACTTAATTCTTTCTGTGTGCCTGTACCATCATAGTTTGGTTGAATTCCTATGGGTATTCCTAAAATTTTTATCGCAGTACTTATTTTTAAATATAATGTTGTAAAGCCGTGGTGGCCTAGTGGTTTGACCAATCGCCTCTCAAACAGAGGGTCGTGGGTTCAAACCCCGGCTCGCACCTCTGAGTTTTTCCAAATTCATGTGCGGAATTACATTTGAAATTTACCACGAGCTTTGCGGTGAAGGAAAACATCGTGAGGAAACCTGCACAAACCTGCGAAGCAATTCAATGGTGCGTGTGAAGTTCCCAATCCGCACTGGGCCCGCGTGGGAACTATAGCCCAAGCCCTCTTGTTCTGAGAGGAGGCCTGTGCCCAGCAGTGGGACGTATATAGGCTGGGATGATGAATGGTTGTTAGATTATATTTTTAACCGACTTCAGAAACTGAGGAGGTTCTATGTTCCAATGTTTGTATTTTTTTTATGTATGTTCACCGATTAGGTACTCAGTCAATTGTGGACATATTTTCAAAATTCTTTTTTTATTCGAAAGAGTATTCTTCTGAGGTGGTCACATTGTCACCAAGTCAAGATCTAATAATGGGATCCTAGGAAAATCAAGGGCAAACCTCAAATTTTATAGGCACACCTATGGCGATTTTGGCATTTTAACATTAAAATAAGCATTTACATTCAAAAAGTATCATTTGGTAACCTGGACCTGATGAAGAAGACCGTAGATGACCAATGGAACTTGTCAAAGCTAAGTAATGCTCGCTCGTCTATAAGCGATCATGATTAATATACCTAGATAAGCGACTAAGAAGAAGATTTAAGTTAATGATTCTTTCGAACTGATCTGATGCTGAAGCCAGAAGGTGGGTAGGCAACGGAACTCTGTTATAAAACATCGTAACTAAGTCGTGTTTGGGTTTAATGAAATCGTTGTGAGATATACTTTGGCTACAAATCACTATAAAGTGAGAAATAAAGAAAATGTTTAACAAAAAAGTAAAACCGACTCAAAAACAATAAAAAAATAACAAAACTGGAACCGACTTATTGTTAAAAAATTGCTTTACACAGCAACTTTACGCAGCAGCAGCTTTTGCAGAAACATTGTAACATAAAATACAGTGTCAGCGGGCCCCAAACTCAAAAAAACCCCTGGGAGAGAGAGCGAGAGAGAGCGAGAGCATCACAACACAACACGACAGATATAAATGTGAATGTAGCTTAAATCACACACACACGCATGCACACACCTTTAAAAAACTAGATGTACAAGTGATTGTGACAAGTAGATATACCGTTGACCGTAAACCGATCATGAATAACAATTTAATTCAAACGTTTTCATAAAATATTATGATTGACCCGCGTTACATTTTGCTAAAAATCTTTAGCAACAAACAGCTCCCAAAATAAATTCAGATCGCAATAAATTTAAAATGAAATAATTTACCAAAGCCAAGAAACTACTAATCATACTACTACTCATAATCTAATCATAATCCTACCGACTGCGCCATGTAATGTTATTTTATTAAAAGTCACTTGAAGTTGTTTTGTGTTTTATTTTAATCAATCCTTTACAATCATAATTGATTAGTTTCTGAATGTGCTGCCTTTGCTCTCTGCTAGATGTCAAGTGGCGTTGACATTGACAGCTATTATGACAGTTCTATTATAGTAGGACAGTGTTCAAGGAGCCTTATATACTCATTGCCTTATAAACAATGCGTGACTAATTTTTCAAATTTTCATTGCTGTTTATTAACACCTAATTTGTGTAACATTAAAGCACTCAAATACATAATTCTGTAAAATACATAGGTATATTAAAATCTTAACCTTTCCTCATTTTAGATGTAATTTATGCAACTCATGCACCCTTGGTGCCTTTTGGCGAGCGTAATAAACCGATTTAAAACAATACTGATGTAATTTGTCATAAATTTTCATATAAAACGTGCCGATTGTTTAATTCCAACGCCGTTTTATACCGCCCCGGTCAGACAAGTATTAAAATTAAAATTTGAATTACTTACGGCTTCAACAATGAAATACTTCGCAGTGAGTCGTACAATGTATATTGCATTAAATATTTATAAGAGTCAATGTTTTAATACCAAAACCTTCTGTATAAAACAGCACGTATTCCGAGAAATTAATTCTTTTATCGTTTTTTTATTTAAATAATATAACATAGGCTGGCACATTTTTATGAGTTGTTGTAATTCGAGACCGACCTGCCTAACATAATCTATATTCAGTTATGTATTCAGCTGACCGAGTTTTTAACTACATAATACATATTTAAGTAAGAATTTTTACTTGGAAAATGTTTAAAATATTTATTATCTTTGTTTAAAGTTGGGTATATGTTACGCACATAAAACGTTGTTAAGGGCAGACCTCTTGAGGGGAGGTTAGACCTTAAAGAAGGCCTAGTAGGTTATTTCTGAGTAAAACAATAACATGTTTTAACAATTTTAAGTAAAATCAAAAAATAAAAATAACAGGCCTAGTTTGACAAATGGAAAGTATACTCTGTATACTAAGGATCTCAGGTAGTAAGTTCAAGAGATTTTTATGTGAGGTCGGTTCTGATCATACGGCCTCCCTGGCCTACACTTCCGTGGAGTCGGAGAGAAGAACCCGGAGCGAAGAGGGCTGGCCACAGCAGGGAGCCTGGTCCAGCGGAGCGGTCGTCGGTGCCGAGGTCAGAAGGGGCCTTAGGGCGGCAGGACGAACAGTCTGGACAGTGTTCCACGCCGGAACGTTCAGGGTCTTGGACGAGCCAGGAAAAATGTGTAGTGCTCCGGACGTTAAGTCGGGCGTCAAGGCTTGGGCGTAAAGGAGCCGTCTGAGCCGTGAAAGTTGTAGCCGTACGGAGCTGCCCTGTAAATTAGGTGGTGTCAGTTGTGTGGTAAAAAACGGTCAATTGTGAGTCGGTTATAGTGATATTTAATGATATAAACTCGTGTAGTGAATTCAGTGTTATAAGATGCAAACTTTTATAAAATAAATAAGTAAATAATAAATAAATATTAAATACATATTATTACGTAAATAAAATAAGATTAACTTAATTGTTTCAACCAAGAGAAACTACGGTGGTGACCTCTAGAGTTCGTCTGTCATTCTGCTCGAGATCCCTACTTGAGGAAAGCGCCATCTAGCTTACAATGAGCTTACTAAGATGTCAGCGATCGCCTGTTTGCATCGTGACAACGTAAGTATTTGTTTTTTTTTTCTCAAACATGACATGAAATATTGACGTTGTGTTACAAATAATAGGCCGAGAAGTATCGCGCTACAGGCGCTGCGGCTCGCCTGCCTGCCCGCGGCCACTCTAGCGGCCTACAAAGAGATTTCATACAACTTTGCAAGCTGCTAGCCGGCAATGCGACCGTCTTTTGTTTCAACGCGCTCCGCAGCCGCTGCGCGCACCCGCTCCGCAGCCGCCGCGCCAGCAGCCAGCGCGACACGCGCGCACACAACAGGGCGACCAGACTAGCGTCCCGCCATGCTTGATTTCTTGTTTTTTTATTTTATTTCATGTCATGTTTGAGAAAAGCATTATAAAAGCTTCGGCCAAAACGTGGGTTTGCCGGCCTCGCACCCTATCCGGCCTCTCTACGCTAGGCCGTCTATATCTGCTTTGCCGGCAACCTCCTACTTCCCGGCCTCTACAGTAATGTACTGTTACTGTCCAGCTGATTTAATAGGAACAGTTTTACCTGAAATGGCCCTAGAAATAGTCGTATCAGATATTTATGCACGCTTTGTTGTGTCAGATATTGGTGCTGGTGACTGTACACTTTTTTTTTTCTTGATTAGAAATGTAATGGTCACTTTCACATACATTTTAAGTAAAATTAAATACCTAAATGAAGTGCGAGTTTGACCGCGATTTTAATCTAGAACAGAGCTGCTAATAAATCAAATTAATTTATTGCGTTCCAACTACTATTGTTTCTGTACGTTTCAAAGTGCAACGAAGAATTCCTAAACAGCGTTTGCGAACCCCGCATTACCGAGAACAGATCTCATTAGTCTTATTGGCGCTGTACCTTCATCAAAATAAAACATTTCTTATTTGCATAGAATTCTATTTTCTTTTATTGGAGTAACGTAAGCCTCAATAATCGGGCTCAAACGAAAAGGTACGCAGCAGGAAATGACAACAAAGGTATTGTAAAAAAACCGTTCAAAGCGAGACCCTGAACGAAAACAACGGCTTCGCAGCCTCACGATTACTTTAATTTAGAAAACATTACGAGAAAAGGGTATTTATTGTCTTTTTCTTAAGAGACCTCGGTATCTTCCGACCAGAATTTTATTAAAGTACTTCATTAAGATATCTGAGTTATAACGGAACGCGTCGCCTGCAATTTGTCAACCAGATAACTTGGGACGTGAGACGAATTATCTGGACCTGTATTTGTCTTGCTTGAATAATTGGCCTCGCACTTTTTTCACCACGAAAAGTAGGCCGCTTTTTATGAATAAATTATTTGTATTACATCATGATTAACAAAACAATAAGTATTTTTGTAGTATTTTCACTTTTAATACAAGCTTTTTTATGATTATACATATATACCGAGCGGCAAAAAATCTGGCCCTCAAATGCATGCAGAATCGGTAATTTTAATATATTACTCAACTGCCCGAAGGAAGGCTATTTCTTCGGTCCGTTCTGTAGCCTAAACAGCAGGATGGTTATCAACATATCCGGTGTCATTACATAACGTCTTAAACTTTCGATATTTTCACTCATAGTCAAAATACCCCAGACTTCAGTCTACTCGTGACCACGGCCAATGTAATGTTGCCGAAACGTCGAGGTAAATATTACTCGTGAGTGTTAGCGTGATAAGTCCTGTGCGTGGTATTTTGATATATAATATTCCACAATAGCTTCCTTAAAAAAAAATATGGAGGCGGATTTCTTTTACTGTAACAATATAGGTATCAAATGAAATTTGATAATTAACCCAATAAAAATACATGACATATAAGTATGTCGTGATTAGCGATAATTAAAACGATTATAGTCTGTCATTTGATTATTGTGGTAGAAGTTATAGCGGAGGCGAACGGCCGTGACGTCACTGCCGGTGACAGATCACGTGGACAGAGTCGTTGAGTGGGGACTCGGGCGGGCAGTGGGCATTCTTGCCTAGACTGTTGCGCTGACAGCACCTACCTAACGAATCTGTCAGTTCGTCGACCGACCGTTATAATTTAAATTCAAATTATAATCTCATTGTAATACTTACGTTTGTTTTGTAATAAACCATCCATATCCGCTATGGACCCCATACCACTAAATCCTGATGACGACGAAGTTGTCGTTAACATATCGCAGTCGCCGTCAAATATATCAGCTACCGTTTTTACAGGAGCATCCAAAAAAGTATTAAATAAAAAATTAAAAACATCAAGAAACCCCAGTGCCTTGAAAATTTAAATAACAATCAAAAAGGAAAATCAAGTCTACGTATATACGCTGTCTACTACCTACTCCTATTAAGTACCTACTAGAAATTTTTAAGCTGGTCACTGTAAAATTTTAAGTTGTTGACTTAAGTAACAGATTTCTAGACTACTACTATAGACTTGTTTTTTCCTTTTTAATTTCTATTCAAAAAAAATAAAGCAGTCGAGTTTTTTTGTAAGACTGACCCGAGCAAACATATCAAGTTAATTGAAAAAATGTAATAAAATTACTAAATACTTAATCAATCATTGGCCCAAATTATTGATTATTCAGGTTACCATGAAAACTTTTAATTTTAAAAATAGTTACATTACCAAGTAATCGCGTGACTAACTATTCATAAACAGGAAACTGAAGACTCGCCCCTACCAAGGACCATATATACATAGGTATATATGGTCCTTGCCCCTACTTAACAATTTCTTCATATCGTTGCTATATATATTATTTCAACTTAATGAAGTGTATTGAGGCGGAGCAATATGATAGTCAATATGACAAAATATGATGACTTTTCTGCAGAACTGAATGAACAATTGAAATTGAAGGGCTCAAAATGATAGTCTTATTACTGCGACAGAATATTCGTGTGTACAGACCTACATCATTTTGTACTTTAAGTGGATGATCACCAGTGGTAACCAGCTAGTGGTGGCTAAATTTTTACCGGTCGCCTACATTCCTCATCATCATTTTTGCACTCGCTGCTAAAGTACATACTTACTATCTTTTTTTAACTTCGGTGTCGATCAAAAATTTTACACCGCGCTATTGATGAGCACTTCTGTTGTAAACTAGGTAGTCATCGTTTACGAAAAGCACACGTATATTTCACAATTTCCTGTAAGCTTTTAGTCAACAAAATTTTTGTCGCCATCAAATGATACTGTTAATAATAATATATTGAAATAGCAAAGACACCGCACACCGAAGAAATAAATAATGTCCTCCATAAAGCACCATAGCAGATGAGTTTGAAATCAAAAATTCCAATTGCATAGCGCGGCATTGCATTTACAGGAGCGAAGAAGGCTATGAATAAATTTACGGAGTTCGTTACTACTCGTAGGAGGATTGGCTGTAGTGTACTTGGCAGAATGAGCCCCGGGCCCTGATGCAAATTATTGTTATAGAATGTCGCGCGGTCTATCAATCGGTATGATGAAGCGGGAATGAGAGGCGTCGAGGCTCGTTACACTCAAATTTTTCACTGTCACTTGCGGCAGGCAGAGTTTAAACGATCGGCGTCTTTAGGGTTCTGTATTATTAGGTATTAATTTTTATAGTTTTTTACGTTTGGTAGTATGTGAGACTGCTGTTGAGAAAGATTGAGAATAGAAGAAGGATTATGCTAGGGCACCTGATACGACATAATAGTTACATAAGAACAATCATTGAAGGGAACACTTAGGATAAGCTTGAAACATTCTGTACTATTCACCATTTATTGTTGAACGAATTCGATTGTTTCCTTTCATAATAAAATGATAATATTTTTCATTAGTAAAGTAAATTCTTGTTACTCGTATTCCCCTTATTCGTAAACACTTCTTGTAAAGTTATTGTGTTAACTTAATCATTCATTTGTTTTTATCTGTCACTCTTACATTTGTTGTCAAAGCCACGTACAAAACGTACATATTAAATATACCTATAGGTACATAAGTTTATAACTTTCTATGAATGCGGGGATTTTAGTCAAATCGACCGAGTAAAAAATACTGTCAAAAATGTTTGAGATTGTGAGATCTCAATCTATTCGTCAGTTGAAATACCTAAGTTATTATTTTTGCAGATGTTTTTTGCAAAAACCGCAATATCTCATGTCAATGTTTTTCCACCCATCGCGGGAAAAACGTTGTTTCGTTAAAACCCACTGTCAGAAATGACGGCCGCTAAACGAACTCTTTTATAATGGCCGTGTAACGGATAGCTTTTGCATACATAGTAGTTGCGCAGATTAAAAATGCTCGGATACTAACTAATAAAGAAGTAAATTTATTTTTATTCTACGTTGCGTCCCTGAAGAATGGTGTAGGTACATTTTATTTTAGGCCTGTTTGTAATGGAATAAATTACAGTACTTATCAAATATTTTTTAGCCAGACATGTTTTATACTAGTACTACACCAGGGTCCATGTGACACAATGATACAAGGTGGGCCCTGCACCAGGAGCAAAAAATGAAACCACAGCTTCCATTCTTCAGCTTGAGCTAATTTAGTTCTACAACTTTTGAAAATATCTTGTATTATGATTTTTATTATAGTTTAAAGTTTAATTAGACAAGCAATGTATTGCGAAATCGGTCATTTTGTTACGTGGCAGGCGATGTCATTTAGGCTATTGGATGCCGTACATTGAAAATACAATTTAATTTGTTTGGAATAAACACAACAACAAACACAATGACAAAATTACTTAATTTTTGAAAGTTGCAGAACTAAAGTAGTCCCATTTGAGTAGCAGAACTTGTGTTTTAATTTGCTCCTGTTATGGTGATTTTCCGCCGGCGAGGCGAGACGAGACGAGGCGAGACGAGAATTGAAATTTGTATGACGACGCCCGCAGCGGCTCGCGGCGGGCGCGCGAGAATGTATACAAATTTCAATTCACGTCTCGCCTCGTCTCGTCTCACCTGGCCGGTGGAAAATCAGCTTAACAGGGCCCACCCGGTATTTTAAGACCTATACGGTCAAGGAAACTGAATCACGTAGGTACCAAGGTGGAACCTTTTCATAACCAATTTCGCGAAGATTTCTTTGGCAGATGGCTACGTGATTCAGTTTCCTTGACTGTACAAACACCAACAACACACAACAAACAGCCAGCCAGCCAGCCAGCTTGGCAGACTTATATATTCCGGAAATGAAGGTTTATACCTACCGACTGGAATTGGTTTCATGCTGGTATCAGATGGGTATATTTAGTTGTCTTGGTGGTCACCTTTGAGAGCGTCTGCCGAGCACTTCCGGCAAAAAAAAAATACTAACATATTTCGCTTTTCTGTATCTACCAGTAAATTCCTAACTGATGACATGACTATTATTTCAGTATCAGATGGGTTAAATGACGCCCCTTTTTTCGCACCGGAAGTGACTATTTTTTTGGTACTTTCGGCAAGTTCCGCCGTGGCAGACTATCAAATTCGGACTCAGCATCAGTTTTATGGGAAACCATTGTGCGTTTCATCGCGGTATCAAGTAAGTATGAAATTTTGCAGTCCGCTCTCCGTCTAATGGTTGCAATAAAGAATTTAATTGAATGAATGCTACATTCACGTACTTATTATACCAAATAAGGTGAGAGGAAACTACCACACTATTTTCGCAAGAAAGTCATCATGAAGATTCACTATTGATCCTGAAACAACGACCATAACCACTCTGTTAAACTTACCCCCTGTTTCACCATCCATTGATTAAATTTATCCGTCAAATAAAATTAGTCAATGGGTGGTGAAACAGCCCCTTAGAACTTTAAATAGAAAACTTAGAAGAGAAGATACCAATAAGTTAATACATTTATAACCTTTCTGCATATTCTGACTCACTATTTAATAGTGACTATTAGATTTTTCTACTGTCGCCGAACCTACTAGTTTCAGAAATATTAAACAGTTGGGAAATGAAAAGTTGCGCAATGAAACAGGTTGCCAAACGTTAGTTGCGAAAAGGCAGTACTCGATATACTCGTAATATTCATTTATTATAAATCAATAGCTATTTATTATCATCGTCATCATATTATTATCAACCGTAGGACATCCACTGTTGGACATAAGCGTCCCTCATAGACTTTCAGTTGCTTCGGCTGGAAGCGGCCAGTATCCACCGTGAACCCGCGGCATTATCAGGTCTAAACTCGCGGCTTTAATCAGGTCAATGAATATTGCAGTATAATATTGACAAATAAATTAGTGCTGCCATTGCTGAAAAAGATAAGTTAGTAGCTAGGAAGGGAAAGTTTACAGAATAACATTTTATTTGCGGTTTACGCAAGCAGTCACCACGATGGCTTAGCTCAGCGTTTTGCAGCCATTATCTCTTTACGGCTCTACCACACTCACGTACGAAGGGGTCATAACAATGAACGTCACCATTCCCATGTTTTTACTTTATTCACGAAAATAACGCGTGAGTGGGGACTTTATGGGGGACCATAGGAAGTTTGGCATATTTTAAGGCTGTCCTTTTTATGTGGCTATAAAACTAACTGTTAAATGCAAATTCCGTTTAAACTTCACCGTGCTACGTCGTCAATTAACTGCTACAAGTTAATGCCTGTTGATGTTGCACCATTTTTTAGTAAGTTTCTGTAATTTTATGTGACAGTCGTCAGAACTTTAAAAAATCTCTGATCTCAAGTTAATCATCATCACCATCATCCCAGCCTATATACGTCCCACTGCTGGACACAGGCCTCCTCTCTGAAAATTAAAATCAAATTAATACGTCTACAAAATTGTCCCAGTACAAAATAGTTTCATTTAGTTTAAATTTCAATAATTTTTGTTTTAGTTTGGTCTACCCATGCAGTAATAAGTTCATAGACCAGCAACTTCATAAAACAATTGCTGGTCTATGTAGTTATTACTGCACTGTAATAGTACATTACTGCAGAGTCCGTGAAATAGGGGAGTGCCGGCAGAGTAGTAATAGTAATAGATGGCAGAGTGTTAACGAGGTCATCTAGAGATACGAGACCGACAATCCCTGTTCGCGGACGAGGCCTGTATAGTGCTTTTCTCAAATAAATCCAGGGAAATAATACCACGTCACTTGATGATGAACTCATAATATCGGAAACAATACCACTTATTTGAGTAAAAATACCACTCGTTTTGGATATAAACCGTATAAGTATTTGTTTTTTTTCTATTCCCGCCAAAATACTCTTTTTTTAATTGGCAGTATGCCATAGATAGTCAATAATAGTAGATTGTTGCTAGTGCAGAAAGTCCTTAGTAGCAGAAAGTTATTTATTATTGTACCGAGTGCCGACTTGGAGCCCGAGCGTGAGCGAGGGCTTTAGAAAGCACGGGGGCAATATAAATTACTTAATGCGATGTGCATAATCTGCTTTTCTTTCAACTATTACAGGAATAGTAGACAAAAAAAATACTCATGCTAAACAATTGAATAGTTAAGAAATGTCGATAATATCATTTTTGTGAGTAAGTTTACATTCGTACTCACAAAAAATGTCCACGGAAAATTCGCAAGGTTCCCGCCAATTTGTATTTTTTTTTAATTTCTTACTTTTTTTTGGCAGATTTAGTAGCAGATAGTTTTACCCGTGATCTGTCAAATTTAGGATGGGCGCCAGGATGTCCAACCAAACACCCATTTTTTTTTAAATATACGGCTACTTACTGTTTTTGGTACGATTGGTAGCAACAATTTTATGTACGCAATCTGTCAAATTTCATAAGCAGGTTGACCAACCTAACACTAAAATATTTTACATTTTGCATGCTAATTTTATAACAAAAATACATGTGTTACCTCTTGGGTGGTGCAATTTAACAAAAAAACTAAAACAATGCAATATAGGATTATCATGCATTTTTCTGCTCTAGAACAGAAAAGTCCCGCTTTTTGCTGGGTATTTAGTGCGGTTATAATGAAATTAAAGCATAGTTGGAAGAAAAAGACAATTACCGTCGCGACTAGCAGGCTTTCAAAATAATGGAAGCTTCGAGTCCACTTTTAGTTAGTAAATCAACGTGAATCTCGTGAGACTTGAACACAATTCACAGCTATTTCCCTTCACCGTGAAGTTAGAACATTACTTGACACATTGAGTCACAAACACTGTGAAGATAATGTGACTCGTCTGGCCTATTTAGTACTAAGTAATACTCCCCAGTGAGTCCAGAACTTGGGATCTGGCCAATACAATCTCATCGAAACTTTCGCGTCGGGACAGAGCCCAAAACCGTTTGGTGTTCCCCTAACTCGACCTCCTTAAATAAAACAATTTCAGTCATGGTGATTGATCATTGAATAAAAGTTAGCAATGCCGTCGTAATACAGATGGGCTTATCAAAAAGAGACATTTAACTTTTGAAGACGGTGTAAGGTTTGGGGCGACACTTTTGTTGTTTGACGCTTTCCTTGAAAGTTTCGGTGTGTGCGGATTGATAAAACAAAATTAACGCCGTTAGCTGTTTATTTACAGTCGAGGTCAAAGATATGTTTATATTTTAATACCTTGTCGCTGTCACTTGTGTTTGATATTTTCTACATAAAATTGTCAGGAGGCATAGCGACTCTTTAGTAGGTACTAAAGAGTAAAGATATCTTTGACTTTGACCTACACGTAACATGAATCTAAAGATCTTAAGTTACTTTTAAACGAGCTGTATTATACTTTCCACGACACTGCTCGAAATGCAGCCATAGATAACCTAAACCCAGTACACTAAACTGCTTTTACTTGTATTTAACAGCTGGCTCATTTATGGCTCGCAAACACGACAACAATGTAGCAAGTAACGGTAACAGGTCGTATCTTTAAGAGCCCCCGCTGACCGCAGACTTTCTACGAGCCGATAGTTTAGTTGGGCTCTTTAATCAGTAGTACCTGGGCGACCGAGCTTTGCTCGGGCTAAAACTCGATAATAAACGTTTTCCCACCGATAAGACCAAGCTAGATCGATTTGTCATTTCCGAAACCCCCCACATACCAAATTTCATCGAAATTGTTGGAGCCATTTCCAAGATTCTGAATATATATATATATATATATATATAGATAAATATGTATGCAAGTACGCACACTATAACGACCGAACCGAATCGTTATTTAAATTTAAAATTTAAGAGCCCAAGGGAGCCAGCCAAGCGGAAGGAACGCAGTCTTTGGATTTTTATTGTTTGTTTTGTGATAAATGTTTTTATTTCTTTGCAGTAGTCGTGAAAAGCACAATGTTTAGTCTCGGTCAAAAGTGCAAAAAATGAACTCGTATTATCGATATATATATTCAAAGTAACTCGTTCATCTATTGCTTACTTTCCAGCCTCTAGAACAATGTACGTTTGCACGTATATACGTTACCATAAACAAATCATTTTTCATATAAGCTTTTTTTGATGACTTTCCTTTTTGTTCACTGTGCTTGCATTGTTACCAAAACTATATTTGCATACAAAATTTCAAGTCGATGCTATTAACCGTTTAAGAGTTCCGTCCTGAAAAGACGATCCTGGCTGGACTACCAGGTTGTCACTACTAGATTATTGTATTGTCACGCGATTTACATAAGTATTCCAAATTTCAAGTGAATCTGACTACCCGAAGTTGATCAAATTTAACTTGCAAGATTTGACTACAGACAGACAGACCGACAGACAGACAACGGGACAGGTGAAACTAAATAAAAGCTTGTATAAATGAAGTAAAACATTGCCTAAGGCGAAGTTGTCCCACAGAAACGTTAAACAATGCTCGCAGCTTTTTTTGCAACGGAATTAAGTATTTAAGAGGTGTTTACGACTTCAACTGTTACAACTTTATGTTCGTTGCTGTGTACCCACCCATAGCTTATAAAAACTTTCCTAACTTCTTATTCAAAAGTTTTCTGTATCAGCAACAAAGATCTTTCACGTTGTACTTATGAACACTGTAAGCATTTAAAGAGCTTCTCTTAATATTTTTATTTAAGTACCGAAGACTATAAATTGTTTATACGACGAATTATTTTTAGTCGGGTAGAACTGAAAAGTTAAAAGTAAAAATTGAAAAGTGAAAATTTTCGATGATAATTGGGGGGTCGTTTCAGTATCTTCAAACAAACTTACCTTTGACTAAAACTTTACCGAAAATACAAACTGAGACATGGATGCACAGAAAAACCAGAAAAAGAGACCAGCACTGGGAATCGAACCCAGGTCCTCAGCTATCCGTGCTGCGTGCTATAACCCCAATACCACTGCTAGACAGGAATCTTAGGCACGAATTTTTCCTATGCATACATATCTCAGGTTGCTTATTTCTACTATGCTACTTAAGCAGCAGCACTAACGACATCTATGTTTCGTCGAGAGACGTCACATTCTTTCGGAACTAACCGCTCACCCAGACAAGAGATGTCGCTACTAAGAAATCAAATTATGATTGGTTTTTTGGAGTTTTTTTGTATTTTTTATATTTCAACTCCAAATTTGTTACTTTTACAGGTATCCCATGAAAAACCATATCGAAAATACAAATTGAGACATGGATTCCCAGTGCTGGTCTCTTTTTCTGGTTTTTCTGTGCATCCATGTCTCAGTTTATATTTTCGATATGGTTTCACGGGGTACCCGTAAAAGTAAGAAATTTGGAGTTGAAATAAAAAATACAAACATACTCCAAAAAACCAATCATAAAGCTTTCCCGTTTCCAATAAAGTAACATTTTTCGTTTGTACTCAAAAATACATTTTCTAGTTTTAGCCGTGTGACACCCAAGCATAAATTGGTATGCGTGACTATAATTTTATAGTCGCTAGAGTGGACTTAAATGAGGTAGGGCTGCTAGCTGGTAGAGTCATTTATCACCCAGTGTAATGTCTGCATTCACTTTCAGTCCACCCAGTAATTTAATATGTTACTTCCGTACCTACTTGAGGCATAGATTTGTTATCTATGCGTGCGGAATGTGCGGTAGTGCGGAATGTTATCTTTACGTGCAAGTTTAACCCGCACTCAGCTTATTTTTGTACATTGGAAGCTCTCAAACGAATAAATAAAACAATTCCTTCTTTAACTTACTATACTACTACCTACTTTAAAACAAATGTTCACAAACGTTGCAAACCATCACTAAATTAAAGTGTAACAGTCGCCCAAACTTTAACTGCCTGAAATAACCAACTACTCGCTAGCCATGCAAGATATAAATCTCAACAAGCCCTAGCGCTCGGCAAAAATTGTGCCAAATTACTGGAATTGAGAAACAGCTTGCTTTCATAGCAACGTTTAAAAGTTTTCAGTTTCATTAACGGTTATACCTCAGCTTAACGGGAGTAATTATGTACGCAATTTGGCTGGGATTTAACTACACCCAGTACCGTGCATGTATTAGTAGAAGCAAGGTGTCCCAGCTTCGGAATTAGATGCGGGACACAGCGGGACAAAGAAGAAAATTCCCACTACTCTTTAATAGGCGAAAAATCGTACGAAATAAGTACACATTAGAGGACAAGCTGAGAAACAGAATGTCTTAACTTAATGAGTTTTTTTTATTTTTTACTGCATGCTCCTCGTACAAGGGTTCTATGGTCCCTACTCACTCAAAACTTAAAATTAGAAAGATGGACGATGATTTTTTGTTGACCACTATGTCTTATTTTATAACTAGCTGCTTAAAACATTTACTTCGGCTACATTTCTAAACATTTTCTAAACACAACTTAAAGAAATGGCTTCTAAATAGAACGCACATTCTACAGTTTTGACGACTCAGACGAGTTTCCAAACTTTCAGCCAAAGTTTGCTACTTGCTGACTATAATAGTTTTAATTAAGCAACTTACGTTATTATTACAACATTATATTATTGTATAACTGCCGTGCCTCGTTTCTTATAAATATAATACGTATTATTGCGTCCTGTTGGTACAAAAAGCGAAAACGATTGTCGCGTCGAATCGTTTCGGGTGTTTATTGACACGCGTTATATTTTAGTTATTACTTATGTGCCGTAACTCTTTTATTAGCAGGGTCTTATTGTATTCGAATATAGACGTTACGGATTCATATTCCAGTTTTTAACATTTCATAAACAACAATGAGAAGTATTTATACGGTAGTGGTAATATAAAGTTCAAAATATTTAGGTGTACAAACTTTTCGCTGCAAAATAAACTCTTGTAAGGCATCGCCAAATAATTAAGTACTTATTCTGTTATGAATACAGTTTAGGTATATTAGACATAAGACCTACGGTATAAAGACCAAGGATCGGCAAGTACAGCGTAGGCACGAATATCCAGGTTAAACCGGCGGGTTCACGCTTCCGACCGAAGTAACTGGAGGTATATGGTTGACGCCTATGACCAACAGTGGGCTTCCTAGAGCGCTGATATGCTGATGATGGTAAATCGCGATTATCTTCAGTTAGCTCCGGATATTACGACGCAACCACGTTATGTTCTTAGGTATATAGACTAAAGAAAATGCGGGTGGTTGTTAATGTTCTCTGTATGTGTATGTATATGTCGCAGGGAAATGATAAAACAGGGATTTGATCAGATTCCTCAGGTATATGATCAAGTCCCGGGAGATGATAAACAATCATCGCGTTGTATCATTTCCCTTGCGGAATTCAGTGATTTGATCAAGTCTCCGAGCCGACTGGCCGATGGATTTCTTCATTTCCCTTAGCAATTTGATCAAATCCCTGAGCTGTTTTAGGGAAAAGATAAAACGAGTTATTTAAGTCAACTATATTCGAACATTTTACTAAACACGTCTAGTTATTTGATCAAATTCCTAAACCGATTTGATTTGATCAAGTCTCTGAGCCGTTTTAGGGAAATGATAGAATTATGGCAATGGCCGATGGATTTCATCATTTCTCTTACTTACAATTTTAGTAAAATGTTCAAATTGAATTGACTTAAATGATTCGTTTTATCTTTTCCCTAGAACAACTCAGGGATTTAATCAAATCGCTAAGATAAATGAAGATATGATATATAGAAGATAAGATAAAACGAATCATTTAAGTCAATTCAATTTGAACATTTTACTAAAATTTTAAATAAAATGTACAAATTGAATTGACTTAAATGATTCGTTTTATCTTTTCCCTAGAACAGCTCAGGGATTTAATCAAATTGCTAAGAGAAATGATGAAATCCATCGGCCATTTCCATAATTCTATCATTCCCCTAAAACGGCTCAGAGACAATCAAGTCACTGAATTCCGCAAAGGAAATCATATGACGAGATGTTTTTTTATCATTTCCCGGGACTTGATCATATCCCTGAGGAATTTGATCAAATCCCTGTTTTTATCATTTCCCTGCGACATATATACTAGGTATATATATGTCTTTACTCGGTTAGGTTGAAAGAGCGCGATACACGCGCGCTGCGTCTCGGTTTTAGCTTGAGAAAATATGCTTTCGCATGTTTAAAGGACGCTCGGCGGATGTCAGGCTGTTCTCCTCTACAGGTCGAACTTTCCACCCTCTGACCACGTGGTTCGACTGCCATTGTCCTCCCCATCGGAAGATAATAATATGAACTTTTTTCTGTTGGTCCGATTAATCGGAGTACAAGGAGTTTCATGACCGACTGTAATGAAATTTTGCGAGCAGACTCAATAATGTTTTTTGATTCATTCAGTTTAATAAAAAATACGAAATAGCGGAGCGGTGTGGGTGTTGAAAAAGTAAAATATATCGTTGTAGTATGACGATCGGTTAGCCTAGTGGTTAGAAAACCTGACTAATAAAACAATAAATAAAAAATAAAAAAAACCCAGTCGGGTTTTTGGTTTTATTAATTTATTGTTTTATTTCACACTTTTTTGAGATTTCTGTGAAAATGGTAAATTAAAACTATTATAACCTATACCTATATATTGAGAATGGGCTAATTATTAGCTTTCATTTGATACCTACTCGATAGGTTTGAATAAAAATATTTTTTTAAACTTACAATTTGACGCCAAAAAGCCGCCATTTTGATTTTCCAAGAATTTTATGTACCCAGTGTCACTCGCGTCATCAAGGTAAATCCAATGACGTATCATTTATTCAAATCGGTTCAGCCGTTGAGTAGTTACGAGAGAACATAGGAATAGGCATACATACATACGGGTCAAACACCCTCCTTCTTCGCAGTCGAGGTCCTGGGATCGATTCTCGGTCGAAATATATATTTAAGTATGTATTTATTTATTAGGTTTCACCGTTGCCCGGTACCCACAGTACAAGCTTAACTTAGTTTGGGACTAGATCAAAATTAGTGTAACTGTCCGATGACATTCACTTACCTAGTTATAATAAAGGTCTACCCACTTCACCGTATATGATGACTGACAATGACAACGCATCACATTGGCGGGCGAGTGTAAAAGTTATTTATTAAATTTGCCGAGCCCAGGTCATAAAATTGAACAAGATTATGGATCGATTAGCCAAAAGAAGGACGCAGAAGTAAAAATTAATATTGATAATAAGCTAACACTCAAATTAGGTTTTAAGAGATCTACTTAACCGGTAGGCCATAAATGAAGGATGAAAACAAAGTAAAACACGCATTTGTTAAAGCTCCTTGAATTTTTCATAAATATTTATTTAGCATTAGCATTTAAGTTAATTTTTTGTGACGCTTTTTCTATGCCTAAGAAATCCCGAGAAATCTTATTACTATAGGGCAGGGTCCGCTGTTTGTCTGTCCGTCTCCCAAGTTGGTTGTTTCTAAAATTACCATCATCATCTACTTATTTGCAGTTGCCGGGCGGACCTTGGGCAATGTCCGCCCGGATTGCTACCACCATCTTGCTCGCTAATCCTGCCGTGAAGCAGCATGCTTGCACTGTTGTGTTTCGGCGTGGAGAGTAAGACAGCAGGTGAAATTACTGGCACGTAAGGTATCCCATCTTAAGCCTCTAGGTTGGCAACGCGTCTGCAATACCCCTGGTGTTGCAGATGTTTATGGGCGGTGGTGATCTCTTACCGTCAGGAGACCCAAATGCTCGTTTGCCATCCAGTCGAATAAAAAAAAATTAAACAGTTTAGTTACTTCTCGCCACGTTCACTATCTAAATTTATTATTAGGTACAGATATACATAGAAAACGCAATTTTGCAGTCGTGATAGTTCATAATGACTGCGATACTACCTAGGTATATTGGCTTGAAAATCTTTTTCACCAATTCTTTTAAGAAATTCAGTGTTCTTCAACTTTATCATAGGTACAATGATATACACAAAATGTGCTTAATTTAAGAGATAAAAATAAAAGAAACTGAAATGAGTCCGAAAACGTTGAGGTTTATGTCCTACGGATAATACGAGCATGGCCTTGAGGTCTAAAAATTATTAAGATACATAGTCTTCCTAATGTACACCTGCAAATATTAGCCTGTAAAAGCCCACTAACTTCAAAATACTTTCCAGAAAAAATACATAAAACTGCCGGAGTGGGTGCTACGAAATTTATATACGTGCTACGGTGTAGAGGCTCTACGGAAATAAAGTATCTCATAGATACCTACTATACGACTTCTATTTTGACAGGTAAGGTAAGTTGTAATAAGACATACAATACAATACAATGAATGACTCTTTATTGTACACCACAAAAAGTAAGCGATACAGAAAACGAACAAAGAACGAAAGTAACCGACGTTGCTCAAATACTTACTCGTAGTTCGCTGAAGTGGCGTTGAGCTGGCCACGTCTGTCACAGGACTGATGAACGGTGGAGCAGACGAGTCCTCGTATGGAGACCACGGACGGGAAAACGTAGTGTAGTAGCGTCCTGAGGCACGGTGGACGGACGATCTTAAGAGGAGGAGTGTTGTGGCGCCCCATAGAAGAGGCATACCTATGTACAGTGGACTGCTGTAGGCTGATGATGATGGCTGCGCATCATGTGATTAAAGTTCTATCTTTGTCACTCTTTGCTATTATAAGCAGGACAGGTACATTTTAAATTGTCAATTTGCTTAAGTGTAGACCTGCTTTCTAACTGCCTAAATTTTGTTAATTTAATTCAGTTTATCACATTTTTGGAATCTGATTTCTGAAAACGCTTCACAAAGCCTATTTCTCCAAATGGTTTTCGATTTATTATATCTTGTCAAAAATTGGGACATCCCAATTAGCATTTACCCGTGGCTTCGCTTGCCGTGAATCATTAGATCCGGCAGTTGTATTGAAATTTAGAGATTTTTCAAAACTCCTCTTGGAGTTCACAGAAATTATACCGTGATGTTACGTAGTATGAAGTACCATCAGCCAAATATGTGGTCTACCGCCCTAAGTAAAGTCCATAATCATTTTGCATGCCATAAAACAATAATACCAATAGACGTGTCTGTCAACTTGAAAGTTCGACTTTAGCGACATATTCATTTGATAGGAATTTGTTTAAAAATTTGGTAGACCACTAAACTTATTTGGCTGATCCTACATCCGTGCAAAATTTTACGTCTCTAAACTTGGCGATTGAAAGATTGGGAATATCGGGATAAATATGTAGTATAGCCTTAAGTTTTTTGTTACTCACAAAATGCTATTAGCTCTAGCAGCATGAATTAAATGATTTATTATTATTTTTATTACGGACATCCAGATAATTTACATGCCAAATTTCATTAAAATCCTTCGAGCTGATTTTGCGTGAAAAATAACAAGCACTTAGACACAAAATTACGCAGTTATTACACTCGACGGGATATGTATAGTTACGTTATTTCACTTACCTAACCTTTCTCTCTCTCACCTCTCATGCAATCAGTTACGTCATGGCAACTGCCTCCTCGTGATCCAATAAACAAACCAGCCTTATTACATAAACAAGGCAAGACAATCTATATCTTAACGGGGGTTGTAAACCGCCACAAATGTATCTCGCCTGACCCCAACTTATTATTTGCTGATGCTTTGTTGTTTGCGGAGACTGTAAACTGAGTTGATTACTCGGTGAGAGAACGTAAACATTGAACTTGATTTTCGTCCGATTGTGTTTTACACCCCGTGGACACGAGATACGTTTTTTTTTACATAAAAACTATATACATTTTAGTCTTAAGACGGGCTAAGAAATGTGCGAGTCAGGTGAATTAGCTATTCATATCACCAGTCATGTTAAAGAAACTGACCCTTCAGTCAAATTTACATCTAAATCAAGCTGTGTGTTTGTTTTTTAAACCTCTTTTTAGGGTTCCGTAGACAAAATGGGAAAATGTTTTCGCCATGTATAAAAAAAAATCAGGATAATAGTAAATATATCAAATTAGCAAGGAAAACTTTAACGGCTAAGTTTCATCATCATCATCATCCCAGCCTATTTCACATTTCATCACTGCTGGGCACAGGCCTCCTCTCAGACTGAGAGGGCTTGGGCCGTAGTTCCCACGCGGACCCACTGAGTATTGGGAACTTCACACATACCATTGAATTACTTCACAGGTGTGTGCAGGTTTCCTCACGATGTTTTCCTTCACCGTAAAACTCGTGGTGAATTTCAAATGTAATTTCGAAAATGAATTTCGAGAAACTCAGAGCTCGGCTAAGTTTGCTTGAGAATTATTAGGAGCTTACAAATAAATAGCAGCCTAAGGTATAAAATATACCTAAACTTGGAAGCTTCCGTACAAAATACGAAATCTTTAGAAAACTAAGTATTACTTCATTTTTTCGTAATGGCTACCGAACCCTATCTTTGGCGTGTCCGATACGCTCTTGGCCGGTTTTTACGTTTTTACTATGCCTTGTGTAAAAGTAACGAATGCAGCTTATAGACGGAGAGCGGACTGCAAAATTTCGTACCTACTTGATACCGCGATGAAATGCACAATGGTTTCCCATAAAACTGATGCTGAGTCTGAATTCGATAGTCTGCCGCGGCGGAACTTGCCGAAAGTGCCAAAAAATAGTCACTTTCAGTGCGAAAAAAGGGGCGTTATTTAACCTATCTGATACTGAAATAATAGTAAATTAAACCTAAATTAAAACAAGAATAAAAAAGGCGATATATCTCGAACACCTATTATGTAAATTGTGCATATATGCCGAGGTGATGTATATCTGCTGAACCTTAAGAGGTTACGAGGTGGTTAGCGCGCTACTATAATATCGTCTAAAAAACAAGGAGTATTTTCATTATTTTCTCATCTCCCTCCAACAGGGATGATCACGGATAGCCTTAGATCATAAACAAGGGGTGTCGCATACTTTAATATCAATTTGCTAGGTCGCCCGCGGCTCCGAATTATTTCCCGTGACCCGTACATTAAGCTACGGGTGTTCCCGAGTTATTATGTGGCCTAACATTTTTCATCTGGGTACTTTTAGACCCCCGCTGCGTCGCTGAGTGGGAGATGCTAGCACTTGGTGGGTTTAGTTGGGAGGATTGTAGCGGGGGGTAAGTTCGGTTCGTGATTTATATTGAAGTTACATAAAATTGTTTTTTACAAGGTTTTAGTCAACTTACTCAGAAGCCTTATTGTCTGGACACACTTGGAATCACAATCGTTTTCACCACTTCTTTCTATCACACGACAGATATAGACAGATATAGATAGAGATAGTGAATGCGATGGCGAACATCAGCGCATTAGACAACACGACCACTGTTTGCTGTTGTTGGGTCAAATCTTACAAGTTCATCTTGACCAATTTCCAGTAGTCAGATTGACTTGAGATTTGGTATACTTATGTAAATTGCGTGACAATACCATAATCTGGTAGTGAAATCATGGTAGTCCGGCCAGGATCGTCTCCGCAGGATGGAACTCTTCAACGGTTAATGGCATTGACTTGAAATTTGGTATGCAAATGTAGTCTGGGTGACAATGTAAGCAGCGACAGCATGCTATGATCGAATTCTTTGCAGGTGAAGTCGTGGGCAACAACTAGTCTATAAAGAAGATATGTAACCACTTTTTTACCTTATTAGATTACTTAAAAAAATGTAGGGGCATTGTACTCAACTGTACCTACCTTAACAAAGTAAAACAATACTCACATACGCAGATTATGCATACAGTCAAAGCCCACTTATCCCTTTAAGCTTAAAATACTTCTATATAACTCCACACCTCAAAAGAAACACGTCCTGTCGTGTCAAACTCTTCCCAAACTCCTCACACACTGCACAATAGGGCTACACGAGAATTCCATTACAAGACCTTTTTGCTGCACTTGTATTCCTAATGGACCGCCATGTGTTACGGAACCACAGCGCCGATGAGCCTCTAAATTTAATACGGAGCCTGGAATAGATGGGACACACAATACTTGAGGTTTAAGAAACCAATGCTTACTATGAGTTTCTGTGACAGGCTGGTTGGCGCTAAGTAAGAGTATTATTATGTTCTTTATTTTTTTTCATTCTTAGGTTTAGGTTTTTATAATAGTTATAAAAAGTAAAATACAGAAAAGTATATACAAAATAAAAATATTATAAAAACCTAACCTAGTATGCCGCCGGTAACGGGGCAGGGCCCAAGCTACCGGTGGTCAGGGCCGCAGAGTGAGGAACCTCCGGACGATGCGTGCCGTGTCCAGAGGTACCGCCTTCTGTATCTGGCCCTTGATCCAGCCATCTAGCGAGAGTCTCTTGAGATGTTGGTCGAGACTCTTCGCTATTAGACCGTTTGCCGAAACGACTATCGGGACAATGATCGTAGAGTCAACATCCCACATAGCACTCACCTCGTGAGCCAAGTCAAGGTACTTGCTGAGTTTGTCCTTCTCGGCCTTCACGAGGTTCTCGTCATGTGGGATGGTGATGTCGACGAGCACTGCCTGGCGGTTTGATCGATCTGTCAGAGTATTATTATTATTATTCCCCCCAAAGGCGGCCTTAAGGCTTGGGCCAATGTCAGTTAAATTAAACATAAATATTCTTCTTCTACACGTTGTACGGTGATTGCAACTTGATAGCAAAATTCCAGAAACCACGCGGAGACAATTTGCGCATTAAAAAATGTCGGACACGAGAGCAATATAGAATTTTGTGATCACTGTCAAAATTATACTTCAACTAGCCAAAGAAGCAGAAATACCAAAATTAGATATCGTCTACATCCGCCATGTTCGAGTGCTACAAATCGAATCCCTAAGTAAGAGTATCGAGAGGTCCGTTTGACAGTTTTGACATTTGTGTAACATTTGAAATTGGTAACTAAACTCCATTTCAATAGAATCTGACAATCCCGTAGACACTTCCAGCCAACTAATATGAACACCGGGTTGCCTAGGTCTTGGTGATGTGACTATTATTATTTTTTATTCCTTTTAGATTATAATCACATCAACAGGGACATACACAATGAAGTGTGCCCGCGTTAGGGTGTCTTTTAAATGTTTAGAAAATTGTTAGATTCTATTGAAATGTAGTTTATGTAGAAGTAGATACTAAATCAAATTAACTTCTTCTTTTTTCTGAAGCTAAATAAAAAAAAAGTAAATATCTAGTAAGTTTTTATAAAGTTTTTCATACATTTTTGGTTAAACTGTCTTAGGTGGATTCTTTTATTTTTTTTTTGTTTTAATGTGTGTTAACTGTAAGTAATAAATTAATAAATCACATGGCTTAAAAATAAACAAATAACTAAATTAAAACTACTAAAACGTACGAAAGGCTTCCTCCGCGGATTGGACCCAAAAATGTATAATATTCACCATCCTTTCGAGTCTTGTGTCTCTTCTAAGCGCACCGGTCGGTTTCCCCGAATTTACGTGCTAGAAGTACTTTAATTCAAATTGGCTGAACTTGTCGTACTCGACCAAACGGTGGGAATAAATTAATTTTATTTTTCACATGAAACTGACCGTGATTAACCCCTATCTCACCTGATGTTAAGTGCAGATGAGGCCAAAGGTGTATCTCACTGGTTCAGTAACAGCCTATAAACTCTGACCTTGAAGAGCCCTAGATTTTATTCATGCGGAAATACAGACGACGGGAGCGAATTACATTCCTTAGCAGTTCGTATTATGAAAGATGAAGCAAACCGCTTCGTGCGGGGCAAACAGACAGACAAGCAACCCTACGACGGTGCTCGAGGCTCTGCAGCCCGTTCCCGATAAGCACCGATAACTATGCTTTATACCTACTCTGCCAAGTCTGTGTTTTCATCTAGGGCAAACATCATGAGTTAAGAACGCGCCGTGCTTCTAACGCATTTATTGCATTAATTTAATCCCTTGATTTCTCATTACTAGTACAACTTTAGTTTTAAAACTCATTTGTTAGATATTTGAGGATTTACTCTTTAGCTCATACAGTTTATAAACACGATTACGTAGTTCGTCAGATAGAAAAAATCACAAAGTTCTCTAAACCGCCGCACGGCGTAAATATTGTGCGGCAGGTCGCGCGTTTTTGACCGATAAGAAAAATATATGTTCGCTATCGCGTACCAGTTACATTTTTAAAACATGTATTTGTTTTAGTAAAAACGCGTGCGCTCTGACCAACTACGATGCCACAGACAGACAGACAGTTAGACTTGGCGTCAAATTTGTGACACCTTTATGCGTCAGGAGTAAAAATGATTTCAATACAAATTGAATAAACTACATTGTTTCGTGCATTAAGCGAAACATTTCAATGTCACAAAACATCCCGCAAAGTTTAGTCGGTAATTGTGTTAAAAAGCTATTAAAAGCATCTGGATTCTATTTCGCAGTGGAAATGGCGCAAAGTTGCGATTCAGTAACGACTCCAAGGGGAGTTTTACAAACCAGTGATTAAAACTAACTGTAGCTTATGAAATATGACGGGAGGTTGTATCGCAGCTTCCTAGCGAACACGTAGCGCTAGATTGTCAAAGTTTTACCATATTCACTCATCACGTAGATAGTTTAAAGACTATTTAGTAGCGCTACATCGATAGAACTATAGAGATGTCTGATGGCTATTTCGCGCTCAGACTTTTATGTCCTTTGTGGGCTTCTGTGTGACCTTCTTTTGTTTATTTATTTATCTCAACATAGCAATAGTTTGTTGGCGAATACAACATTTCTTATTTTTAACTAGCGATTCCCTTTATTGAAAAGCACTTCACATTTTCTAGCCGCATTTTCCAAAAACTATACCCGCGCGAAGCCAGGGCGCGCCGCTAGTATAGGTATCATAACGCTACATATTAATTTATTATATAACTAATTTTAAGTTAAGGTATACCGAAGGCGACAGGCTAACAACCTGTCACTATTGTACCGTTTTTGTCAATTGCTAAAAGTGTCTCTGAAGCGGTAACGTTGCGTGTACTCTGCCTACCCTATTTGGGAATACAGATGTGATGTTTGTGTGTACATCAAATTTTTAGTATATTACTGCAGAGGGCGGGAAAAGTCATTTCGTGGATGAGTATGGTTTTGAATAGATATACGAATCCACGAAATGACATTCCTGCCGAGGCCTGTATACTGCTTTTCTCCAAATATGCGATTAAATAAAACGAAAATATTATATTTATTCGACACAATAATTATGTTTATATAACAAACTACCTACAATCTAATAAAAGATGCTGCGCTACGAGTTAGGAGATTGTGGTGTGCCCATTACGATATTTTCATCACTACTTGTACAACTCATTTTATTTTCGTAAAAATCTTCTTCTTCTTTTCCTTTAAAATATGGCTTTTCTGTCCTAATTAATAGGACAATTTCGCCAGTGTCAAAGTACTCTCTTTGAGAGGGACGTTGTACGGTGATTGTAGTTTTTGCAACTTGATAGTAAAATTCCAGAAACCACGTGGAGACAACTTGCGCATTCAAAAATGTCAGACACGAGAGCAATATAGAATTTTGTGATCACTATTCACTGTAAGGTTAATCGCCGCATAAAACACTATCAAAATTATACTTCAACTTTTTTTTTTATTCAACTGGATGGCAAACGAACAAGTGGGTCTCCTGATGGTAAGAGATCACCACCGCCCATAAACATTGCAACACCAGAGATATTGCAGATGCGTTGCCAACCTAGAGGCCTAAGATGGGATACCTCAAGTGCCAGTAATTTCACCGGCTGTCTTACTCTCCACGCCGAAACACAACAGTGCAAGCACTGCTGCTTCACGGCAGGATTAGCGAGCAAGATGGTGGTAGCAATCCGGGCGGACCTTGCACAAGGTCCTACCACCTGCAAAAAACTAGCCAAAGAAACAGAAATAGCAAAATTAGATATTGTCTACATCCGCCATGTTCGAATGCTACAAATCGAATCCTTTTCGTAAAAATAACACGGCAGAAAATAAACCATGTTAGTTATGTTAAATAGTTTTGTAAATACCTAGTTAAAAAAACTAACAATGTTAACATGTCATTATTTGACAGTCTCCGCAAATGTCAGCCATATTTTTGTGTCACCGACTCGTATATTATTAGATATGTGTAGGTACTCACCGACTCGTATATTAGATATGTGTAGCTACTCACCGACTCGTATATTAGATATGTGTAGCTACTCACCGACTCGTATATTATTAGATATGTGTAGGTACTCACCGACTCGTATATTAGATATGTGTAGCTACTCACCGACTCGTATGTTATTAGATATGTGTAGGTACTAAAATCTAGAAGTTTCGGAGCAAATTACCTGTGACTGATGGACAGACCGACAGACACCCGAGTGATCGTATAAGGGTTCCGTTTTTCCTTTTGAGGCGAAAGACGAAGAGGCTAAAAGTAAAGAAATTTTATATTCAAAGACGGTAACTTCACATTTTTTAACTCCCTTTCCACAAAACTACTCCCGCGCGAAGTCAGGACGCGTCGCTAGTTACATATATTATACCTTCTTCTTGAATCGATGAAAGAAAACAGTATGAAATCCGTTTTAAAGTTTAAAAGATTAAGGGGCTGTTTCACCATCCATTGATTAGCGTTAACTGGCGGTTAGGTGTGATGCCGTCTCTATTTGTTTTGTTCGAATAGACGGAGAAGGCATCACATTTAACCGTCGGTTAACGCTAATCAATGGATGGTGAAACAGCCCCTTAAGCTTACATTCAGAGGGACAAATAAGGGAAAGCGATTTTATTTTATACCTACTGCTACTGCACAAAGTAAGGCCTAGGTCCATTGTACGTACTAAATTTTTCCTTTCTGTAGATTTTCATTGAAAAACTTGGCATCTTTTCAAAGCAAATTGAATTTTTAATTAACATTGGCCTGTCGCCACGCAGATGAGAGATTTACTTTATTCACTACTTGGGCTGTGCCGAGGTATGTTGGCAAAAAATTAAATATTATTAAATAACGGTTTACCAAGTTAATCGATAACCTAACCAAAAAAAATTTGGAAAACCCCGACATTGTCACTTCAAAGTTCAATATCTCAAAAACGGCTCTAAGAACCATCGGTAGAAACCCTGCTTTAAAATAAAAAAACGCATTCAAATAGTTGCATCCGTTTAAGAGCTACGGTGCCACAAACAGACACACATAGCGGTCAAACTTATAACACACCTCTTTTTGCGTCGGGGATTAAAAAATATCAAAGAAATACAATACTTTAGAACTAACGCTACGCTATTTTTTTTTCTTTAGATACGCTTGGTAAACATCGGAGAATTCAGTTATTACGGGAAACAGTTTACTTTGTCTATGGCAGTTAGAAACTTTTAGAAAGATTTAAAGATGTAGGCATAAATTCACTTTTTTGTGTGCTCTTTCTAAATATGTTCTGCAAAATGCTATCAATAAATTAAGCATATTTTTTAGTTTTTAAGATACTCAAAGAATGTTAACGGTACCTCCAGACCTAATGGAGCCGTGATGGCCTAATGGTTTGACCTATGACCCTTTAAGCAGAGGATCGTGGGTTCAAACCCCGACTCGCACCTCTGAGTTTTTCAAAATTAAATTTGAATTTGAAATTAACCATGAGCCTTATGGTGAAGGAAAACATCGTGAGGAAACCAGCACAAACCTGCGACGCAATTCGATGGTGTGTGTGAAGTTCTCAATCCGCACTGGGCTCGTGAGAGCAGGCCTGTGCCCACCAGTGGGACGTATATAGGCTGGGATGATGATGATAACGCGTGCGAAACCCCGGGTGAAGTCATTAAGTTAGAACATGGACACAAATTAAAACACTCGTGCCTTCATGTAGTTAGGTACATTTCTCACAAACTACATACTGTAGAATACCACAGAAGCTTGTGTACGAGTATGTAAATAAATTCAATATCCTGTCGTCTTGGCCATGCCGTCAAACACAGTCGGTTGAAGGCCGATAATTGAATATAAGCTAGGTTGAGGTTGTCACGTTTCCTTTGGGAACATACAGCTAAGTACGAATCGGGCTAGCGCAGAAAAGATTCCGCGTTATCAAAATAAAACCGGCCAAGAGCGTGTCGGACACGCCCCAAGATAGGGTTCCGTAGCCGTTACGAAAAAACCAAGAAACATTTTTCTAAGACTTTTGCATTTTGTACGGAATCATTCAAGTTCGGGTATTTTATACCATAGGCTGCTATTTACTCTTAAACACCGGTAAGTTAGCAAGCCAAAAGTTGGCGGCCGATCTATGGCCAACATTTGGCCGCCAAATTTGCCGCTAACCACAACAAAATTACCCTACAAATTAAGAAGTCTTTATATAATAAGATACAGAGCGTAGAATATTATAGTAAAACTGATAATAATGTGTTTTAAGTATATGCAGTTGTGAAGAAGTTTAAACGTTAAACAATGGATTAATTATACAACGTCAGTGCAAAATTCCGATTCATAATTTAAGTTTTTTTCAAATATTTTTAGATCAAAAGAACAGTAAACAATTTGCATTTTATTTTCATTTTCATTAGGCTTTCAAATCAGCTATTATATAATTTATCTCGTTTTAGTTTAAAGTTTATTGGATTGAAAGTGGAAAAAAAATCAGCTTCGGAAAAAAAACTAGTTTTTTCAGATACTTCTAGATCAAATAACAATAACGACCTATGTGCATTTGATTGCATATTTATAAGCCTTTTATGCACAGTGTTTGCTTTAACATTACTCGTTTAGTTGTAAGTTATGGGGTTGAAAGTGAAAAAAAATCGGCTTCGGAATAAAATCTTCATTTTTTAAGATACTTCTAGAGAAAAAGAACAGAAAACGACTATAAGCATTCGATAGCATATTAATTACGCTTTTCAAGCTCAGCTATTGTTATAACATTACCTCGTTTAGTTTGGAAGTTATGGGTTGAAAGTGAAAAAAAAATCGGCTACGGAATAAAATCTAATTTTTTTCAGATACTTTAGATCGAAGAACAGTTAACGCTATATGCATTTGATTGCATATTTAATTACGCTTTCAAGCTCAGCTATGCTATAACATTACCTCGTTTAGTTTGGAAGTTATGGGGTTGAAAGTGAAAAAATAATCGGCTACGGAATAAAATCTCAATTTTTTCAGATACTTCTAGATCGAAGAACAGAAAACGACTATATGCATTCGATAGCATATTTATTACGCTTCAAGCTCAGCTATTGTTTATAACATTACCTCGTTTAGTTTGGAAGTTATGGGTTTGAAAGTGAAAAAAAATCGGCTACGGAATAAAATCTAAATTTTTTCAGATACTTCTAGATCGAAGAACAGAAAACGACTATATGCATTCGATAGCATATTTATAACGCTTTCAAGTTCAGCTATTGCTATAACATTACCTCGTTTAGTTTGGAAGTTATGGGTTGAAAGTGAAAAAAAAATCGCTTCGGAATAAAATCTCATTTTTTTCAGATACTTCTAGATCGAAGAACAGAAAACGACTATATGCATTTGATAGCATATTAATTACGCTTTCAAGCTCAGCTATTGCTATAACATTACCTCGTTTAGTTTGGAAGTTATGGGGTTGAAAGTGAAAAAAATAATCGGCTACGGAATAAAATCTAATTTTTTCAGAAACTTCTAGATCGAAGAACAGTTAACGACTATATGCATTTGATTGCATATTAATTACGCTTTCAAGCTCAGCTATTGCTATAACATTACCTCGTTTAGTTTGGAAGTTATGGGGTTGAAAGTGAAAAAAAAAATCGGCTACGGAATAAAATCTCAATTTTTTCAGATACTTCCAGATCGAAGAACAGAAAACGACTATATGCATTCGATAGCATATTTATAACGCTTTCAAGCTCAGCTATTGTTATAACATTACCTCGTTTAGTTTGGAAGTTATGGGGTTGAAAGTGAAAAAAAAATCGGCTACGGAATAAAATCTAAATTTTTTCAGAAACTTCTAGATCGAAGAACAGAAAACGACTATATGCATTCGATTGCATTTTATAACGCTTTCAAGCTCAGCTATTGCTATAACATTACCTCGTTTAGTTTGGAAGTTATGGGGTTGAAAGTGAAAAAAAAATCGGCTTCGGAATAAAATCTCATTTTTTTCAGATACTTCTAGATCGAAGAACAGAAAACGACTATATGCATTCGATAGCATATTAATTACGCTTTCAAGCTCAGCTATTGTTATAACATTACCTCGTTTAGTTTGGAAGTTATGGGTTGAAAGTGAAAAAAAATAATCGGCTACGGAATAAAATCTAATTTTTTTCAGATACTTCTAGATCGAAGAACAGTTAACGACTATATGCATTTGATTGCATATTTAATTACGCTTTCAAGCTCAGCTATTGCTATAACATTACCTCGTTTAGTTTGGAAGTTATGGGTTGAAAGTGAAAAAAATAATCGGCTCCGGAATAAAATCTCAATTTTTTCAGATACTTCTAGATCGAAGAACAGAAAACGACTATATGCATTCGATAGCATATTTATAACGCTTTCAAGCTCAGCTATTGCTATAACATTACCTCGTTTAGTTTGGAAGTTATGGGGTTGAAAGTGAAAAAAAAATCGGCTACGGAATAAAATCTAAATTTTTTCAGATACTTCCAGATCGAAGAACAGAAAACGACTATATGCATTCGATAGCATTTATTACGCTTTCAAGCTCAGCTATTGTTATAACATTACCTCGTTTAGTTTGGAAGTTATGGGTTGAAAGTGAAAAAAAAAATAGGCTTGGAATAAAATCTCAATTTTTTCATTTACTTCTAGATCGAAGAACAGTTAACGACTATATGCATTTGATTGCATATTAATTTACGCTTTCAAGCTCAGCTATTGCTATAACATTACCTCGTTTAGTTTGGAAGTTATGGGTTGAAAGTGAAAAAAATAATCGCCTACGGAATAAAATCTAATTTTTTTCAGAAACTTCTAGATCGAAGAACAGTTAACGACTATATGCATTTGATTGCATATTAATTACGCTTTCAAGCTCAGCTATTGCTATAACATTACCTCGTTTAGTTTGGAAGTTATGGGGTTGAAAGTGAAAAAAATAATCGGCTACGGAATAAAATCTCAATTTTTTCAGTACTTCTAGATCGAAGAACAGTTAACGACTATATGCATTTGATTGCATATTAATTACGCTTTCAAGATCAGCTATTGCTATAACATTACCTCGTTTAGTTTGGAAGTTATGGGGTTGAAAGTGAAAAAAATAATCGGCTACGGAATAAAATCTCAATTTTTTCAGGTACTTCTAGATCGAAGAACAGTTAACGACTATATGCATTTGATTGCATATTAATTACGCTTTCAAGCTCAGCTATTGCTATAACATTACCTCGTTTAGTTTGTAAGTTATGGGGTTGAAAGTGAAAAAAAAATCGGCTCCGGAATAAAATCTCAATTTTTTCAGATACTTCCAGATCGAAGAACAGAAAACGACTATAAGAATTCGATAGCATATTTATAACGCTTTCAAGCTCAGCTATTGCTATAACATTACCTCGTTTAGTTTGGAAGTTATGGGGTTGAAAGTGAAAAAAAAATTGGCTCCGAATAAAATCTAAATTTTTTCAGATACTTCTAGATCGAAGAACAGAAAACGACTATATGCATTCGATAGCATTTTTATTACGCTTTCAAGCTCAGCTATTGCTATAACATTACCTCGTTTAGTTTGGAAGTTATGGGGTTGAAAGTGAAAAAAAAATAGGCTTTGGAATAAAATCTCAATTTTTTTCAGGTACTTCTAGATCGAAGAACAGTTAACGACTATATGCATTTGATTGCATATTAATTACGCTTTCAAGCTCAGCTATTGCTATAACATTACCTCGTTTAGTTTGGAAGTTATGGGGTTGAAAGTGAAAAAAATAATCGGCCTACGGAATAAAATCTATTTTTTTTCAGAAACTTCTAGATCGAAGAACAGTTAACGACTATATGCATTTGATTGCATATTAATTACGCTTTCAAGCTCAGCTATTGCTATAACATTACCTCGTTTAGTTTGGAAGTTATGGGGTTGAAA
This sequence comes from Choristoneura fumiferana, assembly GCF_025370935.1. Lineage (NCBI taxonomy): Eukaryota > Metazoa > Arthropoda > Insecta > Lepidoptera > Tortricidae > Choristoneura > Choristoneura fumiferana. The sequence continues at coordinate 11,548,157 of NC_133492.1, forward strand.
GTGAAAAAAAAATCGGCTACGGAATAAAATCTCAATTTTTTTCAGGTACTTCTAGATCGAAGAACAGTTAACGACTATATGCATTTGATTGCATATTAAATTACGCTTTCAAGCTCAGCTATTGCTATAACATTACCTCGTTTAGTTTGTAAGTTATGGGTTGAAAGTGAAAAAAAAATCGGGCCGGAATAAAATCTCAATTTTTTCAGATACTTTCAGATCGAAGAACAGAAAACGACTATATGCATTCGATAGCATATTAATAACGCTTTCAAGCTCAGCTATTGCTATAACATTACCTCGTTTAGTTTGGAAGTTATGGGGTGAAAGTGAAAAAAATAATCGGCTACGAATAAAATCTCAATTTTTTTCAGATACTTCTAGATCGAAGAACAGTTAACGACTATATGCATTTGATTGCATATTAATAACGCTTTCAAGCTCAGCTATTGCTATAACATTACCTCGTTTAGTTTGAAGTTATGGGTTGAAAGTGAAAAAAATAATCGGCTACGGAATAAAATCTCAATTTTTTCAGGTACTTCTAGATCGAAGAACAGAAAACGACTATATGCATTCGATAGCATATTAATAACGCTTTCAAGCTCAGCTATTGCTATAACATTACCTCGTTTAGTTTGGAAGTTATGGGTTGAAAGTGAAAAAAAAAATCGGCTCCGGAATAAAATCTCAATTTTTTCAGATACTTCTAGATCGAAGAACAGAAAACGACTATATGCATTTGATAGCATATTTATAACGCTTTCAAGCTCAGCTATTGCTATAACATACCTCGTTTAGTTTGGAAGTTATGGGGTGAAAGTGAAAAAAAAATCGGCTCGGAATAAAATCTAAATTTTTTCAGATACTTCCAGATCGAAAGAACAGAAAACGACTATATGCATTCGATAGCATTTTTATAACGCTTTCAAGTCAGCTATTGTTATAACATTACCTCGTTTAGTTTGAAGTTATGGGGTTAAAAGTGAAAAAAAAATAGGCTTTGGAAAATCTCAATTTTTCAGGTACTTCTAGATCGAAGAACAGTTAACGACTATATTGCATTTGATTGCATATTAATTACGCTTTCAAGCTCAGCTATTGCTATAACATTACCTCGTTTAGTTATAAGTTATGGGGTTGAAAGTGAAAAAAAAATCGGCTCCGGAATAAAATCTCAATTTTTTCAGATACTTCTAGATCGAAGAACAGAAAACGACTATATGCATTCGATAGCATATTTATAACGCTTTCAAGCTCAGCTATTGCTATAACATTACCTCGTTTAGTTTGGAAGTTATGGGGTTGAAAGTGAAAAAAATAATCGGCTACGGAATAAAATCTCAATTTTTTTCAGTACTTCTAGATCGAAGAACAGTTAACGACTATATGCATTGATTGCATATTAATAACGCTTTCAAGCCTCAGCTATTGCTATAACATTACCTCGTTTAGTTTGGAAGTTATGGGGTTGAAAGTGAAAAAAAAATCGGCTCCGGAATAAAATCTCAATTTTTTCAGATACTTCTAGATCGAAGAACAGAAAACGACTATATGCATTTGATTGCATATTTATAA